>NC_137829.1:9682931-9875431 GCF_963921795.1 Nannobrachium achirus
CCATTGAGCTTAATTTGAACACGTAGCCTATGTGTGATCGATTGTTGATCACAATCAATGAGCCTATAAAATCATCTGCAATAATCTAATTTGGTCTAAATATAAATCTCACAGCATAAGGAATTGTTGAGTTCAATTTCTTTGAGATGATGTCACCAAACCTGTACTTTTATAGTCCTACAAATGATTTAAACTAAATAATGTAGGCCTAATATGCCATCGAAAACGTATTCGATAGACACAAGATTTAGCCTATTGAAGTTGCCTTTGATTAATTGAACTTTAAATAAAGTTTTTACACATTTTCATTTCATTGTCATTTCGCAATCTCACATGGGACCGCTTTTTCGTTTAGTCTAGTCTGTTTTCCATATGCCTATGTGCGTTTTTGCTTCTTATACCGGATGGTTCAGAGCGATGTGGAAAATAGATATGTAGTAGGCTACGTACAGATTAATTGAACTGTCCACTGTGTCTCTTAGGATAGCCTACAGGTAATACAAACTATAGCTATATTTGTTTTAGGTTAGCTCCTGCTGTGGCTCATTGCCGACCTACACCAGCCCTATAATTCGTCACCCACGTTTCGGTGATGGCTCTAAAAGTCAATTAACACTGGTGGTGCGTTAATTTGAGTTGAGCATATATTGTCTGATTTAAGACCAACAGTTTATGCCGCAAATAAACTATTACAAATAGGCCTACTTTGAGAAATGAGAGGTGGCATCATTGTTGGCAAATACAGCTCATGCACATCAGCTGTGCAAACAGTGAAAGGGCAGTATTTTTCTATGCCATATACATCTTCTGAAGTCAACTTCCTAAATGTGTCCTCAAAACTCTAGCACGTGTCATGTAGGCTATTGTGTAGAGTTATATTTCAAGAAATTGTAGGCTACTCAGTCGAGTTGTTGTTAGAAATACTTCACTTCACTTCTTCTTTAAGCTTTCCATAACATTTTTAGTATTTAAACAAGTGGGATTACTGTTTTAATCTTCCAATTCCAAAACCTTACAGTTTAATTTAAGTCAGATCAATTAATTTGTTGAAAATGTGGAAAACCAAGAGAACATTACATAGTTTATTCCACTTTCTTCTATTTTCCTTGTCTGATTTCTAAACTGACAGAAAAGTGACAATTGTCCTTATTTTTCTTCTTTCATTGAGATGTAGGCCTACCTGCCAACATGAAATAGGCCTATAGGGTCACACTGTGCACCTTCAGTAAAATCTGATGTGATGTGGTCCACGGTCTGCTTGGCACAATGCAATGCGTAGCAACGTTTAAAATGTTCACCATTCAAGCCTAATTCTATAGGCAGAGTTATATATTTTAATAGGTCATCAGATAATTTAACGTAATTGACTGTAGGCTATAGGCTATAATTGCGTAATGCTGTGCTGCTTGAGCTGTTTCGACGTCTGCCCCAGTGTAACCCTTACACCTTTGTCGTATTTCACCCATTCTCCCGTATAGGCCTATAAGAGTGCATAAGTAGACCTATAGACTAAATGACAGTTCACAAAGAGACTTTAAATAAAACGTCTAATCACAAGCGTGGACTATTGTGGTGATGGTCAATTAAGGACGTCAATATAGTGGTGATATTGTTTTGCCCTTTCTTTTGGAAGAAATGACAGAGCCTGTTGTCAGGGTCGTTTGTTTCACTCGGCTGACGGTTGTCATCAAACGGGGTGGAAAAGAAAGAAAGAACGCGCGTCTTCTTGACGGTGACTTCACCAAACATGAACAACTTCCTGATGCAACGCTACTGTAACCGCGGTGTAGAAGCAGGGAGCTCACCTTATCCAATGACCCCCCCCCCCCTCCCATGGTCCTCCTATATGTTTGCGTTGTAAGCCTTATAGGCTACCGCTACCCTACTGCCTCCATACGGTATCTCAACAACACATCAAGTGCAATACGGAGGAGAGTTTTAAGACAAAGTATAGCCCATACGCGCGTTCGTTTTCTTGGGAGACGCCGAGCGATCACCGAAGTTAGAATAATCACGCGAGGCGGGAGGTTTCTGTATCCTAACTCAGTGGTTCTCAACCAGTGGTCCGGGGACCACCAGTGGTCCTTGAGGGGGTTCCAGGTGGCCCCCAGCCCAGCTAAATGATTGAGAGTTGGTAAATGGTAACCAAATGGACCCTTCTAGATCTTTAACTCCTGAGAGTGTACAATGAAACCAAGTGGACCCGGGTCTATTTGGTTTCATTTTACGCTCCCAAGAGTTATCGTTAAACATCTGAAGTCCACATCAATACAGCATGGAATTGTGGACAAAATCTTATCCAACGACAGTTTTAGGTCTGATATAGGATATATCAAATGGTGGTCCGTGGATCAAGTGCCGAATAAATAACGGGCCTTGACGTGAAAAGGGTTGAAAAGCACTGTCCTGTCACCCCGCACAGCAGCCAGCCTCTTATAGCATAATGTATCCAATCCTCTTTTATCGCAACTGTCTCCATTCCTCGCAGCGCGCATCAGAGCGCACCGTGCTGTATGTATGTAGTCCACTTGGAGACGGGACTGCTGGGGACTACACAGCATGTGAAAGGATGCTGGCTGTCCCGAGACACACGTGACATGATCTGATGAGACGATTTTGTTGGGGATTTGGAAGAGAGGGGTTTTCTGTGTTATAATGGCCAGGCGTGCGGTGTTGAAGTAGGGCTGTTGTATGTATGGTGCGCTCGCCGAAGTGTTTTTTTTTCTTTCTTTCTTTCTTTCTCTCTCGGTTCGCTCTCTTTTCGCCACCGCTCCGCCTCCCCCCCCCTTTTCGCAACATTGACGCAACCGAAAAACACTGGAACAAAAGAAGAACTTCCTTGAAGCTTGCTGAAACTGCATTTAGTGCGGAGAATGGTTCCTTGTTGTCAACTTGGCTTGATGGAAATATTGACCCGGAGAGCGCGATGAGTGTTGGCTGTTGGCGGCGAGGGAGAGAGAAGCACAGTGGATCGGTCCGAAATGTATCCAGACTATTATAGTAAGTGCAATTAACCATTCAGTTGACTGCTTTCAACTTTTTTGGTGGTTGACATGTCGAGTCATTTAGTTCACCGAACAATGTCAGTCAGTGGCAGAATAACGTTTATTCGGGCAGATTTTTCTGCACCGTTGAGCAGCAAAAAGTAGTAGGATATATAAAGTCCCATCAAGGTTATGTGGCCGTATTGACATGTAACTTATGGCTATGCTTCGGGAGCGACGTCGAAGTGCACGCGATTTGTACAAGGACAAACAAGTTTGTGCCGTTTTCTACCTTTTGTCATTTATGAGGTGTTGACTACGAGGCTTCAACTACACTATAGTGACAGCCTAGACTCAGACTGTCTCGTGGTTAGGCGCTGTTATAGCCCACATCACGTGAAAAATCGGCGTTTATTAAGACAATTTGTATTGTCCCCGGCTTTAATAGGTCTAAATGCGTTGTACGTTGTATTTGTCTTTTGGCTTACTACTTTGTAATTGTTGTTATTCGCGTAATAGCCCTGAGCGAGCGCCGGGTGCTTTGGAAGATCTCGGCGATCAACAAGCCAAGTCTAATAACAGACCCGTGCAGATATTTGAACAAAAACGCCTGCTTTCAACGTTTTGTGTCATGTATCCAACTTTGCTTTGCGTTTTAATTCGCATTTTGTGCGGGCGAGCACAGCGCTTTGTCGCGTCGGTCTTTTCACCGTATGAACAAAGGATTGGATAGCGTAGTCGGCTCGGCGGAGAGCGTCGGTGGAAAGCAGGCGGGCTGTTTACAATAATAACACGATCCCAGTGACGTCGCCTAACTGACAGCGGCCTCGGCCAGAGGTAAAGCCGCTTAACCATCAGCAACACGCTATATTTGGAAAGTGGTTACATCATCGAGTACAACAGTGGCCTATGGAGGGAGGGACTTCCGCAGGAGTTCTTCTCGATTTGTAGTTCAGACCCCAAGACAATGAATAGATTCGTTTTTTTTCTCTAAGCATTGAATAGATACGTTTTTGTGTTGATTAATCAATGGGCATTTGCGAAGCCCATTTTAATTGTTGTCTTGTCACACAAGGCATTTATTGACTAGGTAGCCTATGGTCTAAATAGGCTATGTAGCCTACTAACATATGAAGAAGCAGTGCACTGCCAGACAATTTAATTTACCTTAAGGAGGTGATTTGAATAAGTAGCCTACAAGTAACACTATTAGAATATTGTAGCCTGTGTCATGGATGGATTATGGACAGTCACGGGGCCAATGGGGCCATTGCCCATGGAGCCCTTGACTACGAGGGACTCTGAAAAACCTGTCTGGTTTTTCGAGAGGTGTATTATTTAGAGAGAATAAAAACATCAACCTATATTAACGGCATCACCAAATTAATAGTTTAATGTTTAATATTATAGCCGACGCATTTTCACATTGTTTATTCGTCACGCTCACTGTGTGTAAGGACCTTAACACTAAAATGTTTACCCCTCAGCCTATACAAGTACAAGATCCCTGCTATGGCCATCTGATTATCAAGACTGATGTCAGAGCTGTATTTTAAAGATTTATTTTTAAATGCAAATAAATATCATGTAAATGCTGTAGGACATTATAGACTGTAAAAACAGGTGCTTTCTTAACCCACACAAAAACAACTCGAATAGTCTGTTTGTGTGCCCACCCGACTGACGGTTCTGGGGTAGCATGTGGACGGCCACCTACAAGATAACTGGACCAGGGGCCTCTGTGAGTCTTAATCTAGGTCTGTTGCCCTGATGGCAGTGATGGGGACATGTTTTACCCTCCATTAAAAGTTCTCAGTGTCAGTAATCTCAGTAAGTTTTATTATCAAATATCTGATGTCTAAGAAGGAGGAAAAAAATAGACAATGTGTTAACATTCACTCGAGAAATAGAATGTTATAAGGTTATCACATAATGTGCGGTTAATTACTTTTACATGGCTGAATGGATAGAGAGGCCACCTGACCTGGGAAACCTGGGTCCCCCGTTCGCCCCAGCTAGGTTTGCCCAGTCTATGTGTCGAAGTGTCCCTGTCCCTAACTGCTCCCTGGGTGCCTACTGCTCCTAATAGTTAGGATGGTAAGTGCGGAAAACAAAATTCACATGTATATATAAATAATTACAAAAACAATAAAACATTTGAAAGATATTTTGTGGGGGCTTTTCTGCCTTTATTTCTAGGTATAGTGGAGAAGGACAGGAGAGAGAGAGAGAGATGGGGAGAGACATGCAGTAAAGATCGTCAGGAACGGGACTCGAACCCGCGATGCACTGTCGGACTACTTTGGAGAGTGCCCGGACCGCTAAGGCCAGCAGTCCGGGCACACTAAGTTATTATTAATTATTATCTTGGCTGGTCTAAGAATTTGAATAACTTTCATTGAACCTGTGGGGGGATTGTCATCTCACCAGCAAATTATAACTTAAATCTTTGTTCAAACAATGTCATTAAAATATAATACTGTCCGGCCAAGATGTAGTTATTAAGACCCATTTCTATAACTAGATGAATATTTCACTCATATGTTTTAATAAAAAAAGTAAAAAAAAAACTTGCTTTCATTGTGTTGAAATATAATAATATATTTCTGTCCACAGTATGTCTGACCATTTCATATTCACCCATTGTGCAATTCTATGCAAGAGCAGACGCATACTCCACTTTTAGAGACAAATTTATTTCGATTCGGTTCGGGGAGTCACAAAATCTCGGCAGCACCGAACAGCCCAATGAATGGTGGTACCCCCCCCCCCCCCCCTCCCGAACCTCTATAAATGACGTCATATTGTAGTTAAGACAAAGCCCAACCGAAATACATTTGTCTCTAAAAGTGGAGTATGCATCGGCCCAAAGTCACATAGTAAAATCCACAGTGTTAACATACACATTTGTAATTCTGATTTGTACACTCTCCAGAGTTAAATGAACACTGAGGGTTTTATTGTGTCAGTGATATTCTTAACTAATTATCCTTCTACTTCATTTTAGATTCCGGACAGAATGTGGACGTGGACAAAGCCACATCTAAATGCTGATATTTAAGGTAAGTTCTGTACTGTATGTGAGTTAAATCTCACCAAAAGTCATTGTTAACGGCCAGATATTTTCACACACTGTACAAGGAATTTGACCTGGTGCATTGCTCTTAGATTGAAGAAAAACTGAGAATTAAAAACGGATGAGATTAAAAAAAGAAATACAATACAATAAAATAATACAGTATAAACAGTAACAAAGTATAAATGTAAAAAAAGGATAGTAAGTATTGGGTCACACAAGGTGTGAGCATATGTCACAATGTGACTGTGTGTTTATGTGAGATACAGTATGTATCATTTAATCCAGTGGTTCTCAAACCTTTACATTTCAAGGAAGACCCCCCATTTCCAAATGGACCTTGATACCTATCGATCCTGCTTATTGATCCGATTTCTTAATTATTATCCCTCATGATCCCACTGTTGATAAAAAACAATGTGACTGACGGCATATATTTGAAAAGAAACAAGTACACAGAGCGGTGGTCTTGCATGTGGTCTTGCATGTTAGGGCTCTCCCATGCAAGACCACATCTGTATACATATTTCTTTTCAAATTGACCTATGTAAGGGAAATATTCGCACATCCACTGGATAGGTGCAGGTGCGTTGGATAGTGAATACTGAGGCAATCATGAAAAGATATTTCATGAACAAAAAAATCCCGCACTCTGCTCTTGCTCAGCTGCTCATTTTTATTTCACTTGACTTTTTTTCAAATTGACCACCATCTAAAACTAAATAAATGATGTTGACAATGTTAAAAAATATTTGAGCTATCATTAATTACAACTCATTAAATACAGCCCTCAAATATTGTTCTATTAGACAGAAGGCAAGTGACACATTTTTAGTTTGTAAATGAATATTGAATGGGTTTGTTTTCACACTGCATGTCGCCTATGAAGCGTAATTCATACTTTGTCATGTCACAGTATCTGCTCACATACTCCCTTCTGGAGTTTGTCTATAGAGTAAGGCCTCAGAACCATGGTAGGAGAGTGAAGCTGCCGTCGCCTTGTGGTCAAATCTGGGATTGGGATTGCAATACTTCCATGTTTAAGTCATTCACTGCCAAGAATATATAACCAAACTACTAACCATTTCCAGCAATCGTTTTTCCTTACCTTTTCAAGTAGTCACAAAATATTTTTCAATTTTTCGATCGATCCCCTGATTTTCTATTTTTCGCGTTGATCGGGGGAAAAAATAACACGACTCGATTGAGCCTTGCAATCCATAGTTATCGCCGCTTAAGAAATCCACTGTTTTGACCAAGAGCCAGTGAGATCACGGAGGCAGAGAAAAATCCAATTCTGTGAAAATAATAAACAGGAAGCGGATTGAGATGCAGTTTTTTGATGACGTCACAAGCCTTAACCAATTCATCCGCTAGAGGGCTACGCTTTCTGCAGACAGGCTAGATTAGCTACAATCATAGTTCAGTCTAGTTATACCTAAAATAACCACAACAGATTTAGCTGCTAAGAAACATTACATGCTAAACTGCTAACATTAGCTCGCTTTAGTTTTTTTTTCTCCAACCAGTTGGAAATAACAGATCTGCAAGTTCATAACACGTCGCATTACGATTCATCTTTTCCCCAACCAAAAGATTGCATAATTTAGCCAACCACTGACGCAAAATAGAATAAACCCCAAACATTACACAACAAAACTTTACTGTTAATTCAGTCTTGTTATAACTAAGATAAGCGTTAAACATTAATGTTCTCACAGACAGATAGTTGCTACGTCTGCAAACTTTTTATTACTGTCAGCTGCATTTAGCCTAGAGCTTTTGTTGCTTCCGGTTCCTTCTACCATCTTTCTTCTTGGCTCACAGTTCTACTGTTGCTGTGTTTGTCTTGTAGGGGACCACTACTGCCCCTACAGTTGACTCCGGTATTGCGTCAGTTTCATTCGTTGAGCTACGGTCTTGGGTTAATGCATATCTACCTCCATCCTGTCCCCCCTTTGTTCTCTCCGCTCAAAAGTTAGAACGTAAGAAGAGGTCACAGATTGATGATGTAATGTTATTCGCCACTGATGGCTACATAGTCCAACCGATGTCTATTTTCCACAGAATTACAACAAAATGACATAATTCAGGACTTCTGCAGTGTCTGTCAGAACAGAGTTTGGAGGTTTGATGTTTTAACTAGCAGAAGAAAGTTCAGACAGAACATAGTGTGTGACTGATCTAATGTTCAAGGTCAGCATGAATTATTTTGCTTTTTAAGGCTTTATTCTGCCAGAAGTGAAAGCAGCGATAGTTTTGAAGAGACATTGGTGGATTAGATTAGATCCTTGACTCCTTGTCTAGTGAGCCAACCTCCAGCAGTTGCAAACACCTCTAGAATCCCTCGGAATGCTCATGCTTAAACACAACCTGTCACAAGAAATGGCTAAACTTCCTTACCACCATGACAAATTTGCCACAGCACGTCAGGGGAGATCCAGGTTGGTTCCAGTGCTGACTGTACACTGCTTGGTGGCTCGAGCGACAGAGCAAGCTGCTGTGTTTTTAGGCAGATTCATTGAACTATATGGGCAGATTATTGAGCATGTGGGGTCTGGCATTCAGGACACAGAACTTACTTCTGAGGCAGAATAAAACACCTTTGTCCTCTACAACTTTCTTTGATTCGGCAAAACCGAATAAAATGTCTTCTTTGGTTTGCCCTAGCTGTCTGCTCGATTATATTTAGCCTTTTAGTTTTGCTGTTTAGCTTAGTAATAGCACAAACTGCACTTTGCAGTTATAAATAATACAGTTGGGAATGCGCGCCCCACCCGTTTATGCAATACCCACCACTGTACTTGTTGTATTCATTGTCAGGGTTTCCGTTGTACCTGTTCTACGGTGCCCGCTAACATACGACAATCAAAACCGCTGACGCTGTGTTGATGGGACATGCTGCCACTTATACAGTATACGCTAATTGGCACAAGCGGGACACTTCGTGAAGCCGACAGGTTGGGTTGGCCAATCGGGCTAGCCAGCGGTGCCCATACTGTGATTTGGTGTGTCCTCTGCAGAATCGGTGTGTACTCCGTAGTCCTGGAACAGACAAATACAGACATTTGTGGTTTTCAAATCTCTAAAACCATGCTCTAATTGAATGCCAATCAGCACTACACAGTACACACGTCACTGGATCATATGGGAAACACACAACGAGGTTGAAACCATTCAGTCACCAGCAGTATGCCCGAGACAAACACAACAAATTTGAGGCCATTCGGTCAGGGGACACCCACAGGTTTTGTGAATTATTATAGATAGTTGATCTGGCAATTTGGTGATTTGGAAGGAAATCGTGAGGGGGATCTGAGTATCCATCTTTCAATTCGATATTTTTTGTCAAGGGTCTTCCCATAAAGTTGGGCTTTAGGTGCTTTGCCATTGCTGTAGTGGTCCCCCCTTGCATAAATGTAACTTAAAACATAAACTACATTTTTTTCTATTACATTTGCTTTTCCATCCTGGGCTTTGCATTCGTGCGCTGCTCTGATAGGTTGGCAACATCATCCCTTCACTGGGAAAGAAGTCTCCTCCAAATGCTGCTCTGATTGGTTAGCAGTCCCATCGCGGGGAAAGTCACCTACAAAGATTGACAAAGAGCGACACAAGTATGGGACAAGTATCATGGGTTGCACACAATTCTACAGCGCTGTTGGCCAACTAAAAAGGTCACAGATGCAAATGAGGTACTGTATAAAGCTAACTTAGGCACGTGCACACATAGACATCAAAGGGGGCTTGAGCCCTTGCCCTTTTACCCGTCTGTAAAATGTGCTCTCTCCGGAGTATGAATGCAGTTTTTATTATGGTGAAAGAAATGGAAATGCCCTCTTTCCATGCTTTACCTGAAGGCAGCATTCAAGAGAATTGCCTTGGCCAAACTCTCCTGAACTTGAATGAAGCATGTTGAAATTATTGCCCTCTCCCTGTAGAAATCCATGCCATACACCATGTTGCCTTTTTTATGCGTAGTTTAGTGTGGTATCAAGTACTGCAACCTGTTGTGAGCTTGGATGTCTGCTATTTTCAATATTTTCACCAAAAGGCCCTTTTAGAAATGTCAGCCCCTGCCTCTCTAACATTCTCTGCACGTCCCTGCTGTTGGGCATGGCTCTTGGTAAATAAATAAACAAACAGCAAAAAAAAAAAAAACTGTGTTAGATTCTATACAAATTCAGACTTACAGTGAATATTGGAAAAAGACTGGGGCACAGGGCACCCTGGTGGATTACCTAGTAGAGCTCAGTCCTCGGCCCAGGTCTGAATCAGTCCTGAGGACCTTTGCTGCATGTCCTTCCCCATCTTTCCAATTGATTGGAAAAGGACTGTTTTACCAAGTGCTTCAATGATCGAACATACTGTAGTAAGACCAGTAGGCTCTTGATGATTAAAGAAAAAGTTACTGTGGAGAGGGAAAAAAATCATATCTTATTCTTAACCCCGCCCTGAGGAAGATCCAGTAAGGTCAAAACGGATTGGTGTTGTTGTTTTTTTCAAGGGTCAGGGAAGATAATTTCACAATTAACAGGGGACATCACAAGTCTCAAGTCCAGCTTTCCTTCATTTCCTGTTACTTAGCACTCACCTTCCTTCCCTGTCCCTCCTATATCCAGTTCTTCTTTTGTTTCCGCCTCAACTTAATGTTTTTTGTTGTGAGCTTACTGCTCAGTAATGTAATATTGCAGGCAAATTAGTTAATTATACACATTCAGGAGCTCACCACCAGTCATACAATTTATGTGATCAGAGATGTAAGTGTGATATTCTCTCTCTCTCTCTCTCTCTCTCTCTCTCACTCACTCACTCACTCACTCACTCACTCACTCACTCACTCACTCACTCACACACACACACACACACACACACACACACACACACACACACACACACACACACACACACACACACACACACACACACACACACACACTGAGGGAAATGGGGTACTTGTGGCCAAGCATGTGATAGTGTTTAGCAAACTGTCTATAAAAGTTCCTGTGATTAACACATTTGTCACTGGGTAGATCAAGGCAAAGTTTTACTAATGCTAAGTAAGGGTTGTGTGTTTTACTACGATAAAAAAAGTACACATTAAAGGACATATGTACGTGTGTGTGTGTGTGTGTGTGTGTGTGTGTGTGTGTGTGTGTGTGTGTGTGTGTGTGTGTGTGTGTGTGTGTGTGTGTGTGTGTGTGTGTGTGTGTGTGTGTGTGTGTGCGTGCGTGCGCGCAAGTTTGTACTCGTGCATGTTTTATAGGGCCCTTGCAGGCCAGTGGCTAATATGACCGGCTCACACAGTCTTTGTGCTAAAAAGAGGTCAGAGGTCTCTGTAGTGTTTTCAGGGTGACCTGCTAGCGACTATTAGCCATTGATGAATGTGATGTCCCACAAGTGTGCGGGTTGGCCCACTCCAAAGGGGGAGGTGTCATAACACGCCCCACTCTAACCCCTCACCCCCCCCCCCCCCCCCCCCTTCATACACACACACACACACACACACACACACACACACACACACACACACACACACACACACACACACACACACACACACACACAACACCAAACACTCTGCTCTGCTGACAGGAGCACAAGGGGGCAGCTGCTACAGATGTCTCTTAGAGGGAGGGGGGAGGGGAACTAAGGAGACATCAATGGAGAGACTCTCTAGTATAGAGTTTTCAGTGAGGCTCATTGTGTTCTCTAAAGACCAAGACGAGGGAATAGGCCATGTTAATGTAGTCAGGCTATAGTCTCTCACGCTTGCTCTTCTCTATATTTAGTAAGAGATTTGCTCCTTTTCGGTCTTGAATGATTATTCCTCTTTTGGCGTATAGGTCCCCTGTGACCAACTATCACTTTGTGTGTGTTTGCACTTCGCACCATATTTAAATATTACTATTTGACTTGAAATTGTTCAGTGAAAATAATACATAATGTAATGTAATGTTACTCCAAAGTGTACAAATTAAATGAAATGTGCCTGTAAGCGACGAACCGTATTTGGTTTCATTTGTACACCCTTGGGAGTTACCACAGGTATTTTACTGTGTATTTTCATGTTTTGGATATGGGCATGACTTGATGTTTCTCTTGTCACAAAGATGAGATTGAGACTGAGATTTACGTGATGTGGTAGAATGGTTGTAGCTAAGCTGAATGTATTTGAAATGTCTGTGGTGCAGAGTTTGTTGTTGGAATGAGAATAGTGTTTGGCGTTTAGGCATTTTCTCTCTAGAGAATGTTCTCTAAACTTTCTCGGTTCATAATCTGTGGTTAAATTATCCAGAGCATTGAGTGTTGATGATGGTTTGATCTGAGCGAGGCCCGAAACGTCCACTCTCGGTGTCACTTTTATTTCACCACCATGTCGCTTTTTGTACTTAAGTAAAAGAGTATTTTTGCACCCAAAGAGCCTCACTATTTTTCAATGTGCAAGCCTTTTTGTTGTTTATGGACTTTCATGCTGGCCTCGCGCACCTGTCTTCAGGAAGCCTTGAGTTTAGAACGCATATACTTCCCATCTTCATCAAGTGCATTGTCACACTTTTTGTCTTTTCTTATATCTGTCTTTTATTTATTGCTAACATCCATTTAGCTGTTAAATGATGTTATGTGATGTAGTCCCATGTTTGGTGGTGGTGTGAAGGACCATCTTTTGAGTCACATGAGAGGGGAGAGAGAGAGAGAAAAAAAATCCCATAAAAACTCCTCCTTGAATGAGAAGCAGCTGAGTGTAACAGCCAGCCATGCACGCAAGTCATCTAACATGAAATCAAATTACATCAGGCTAAATCTACCCCAGCGTGGCAACTTTGCAGTGGGGTTGTCCCTGCTGTGGCCAAACACTACGATATGTGACACTGTGGCTCTTGTTCCTTTCGTCAACCAAAGGACAAGGCAGAGACCCACTCTGTCCCTACCCTCCTAATGAAGAGATGCATTATAATGTGATTTCATTTGGGCCTGCAAAAAAAAAAAAAAAAAAGCCTGTGGATAACAGAGCAGTGTGAGTAGCATGGTTCATTTGTGTAGTGACATGTGACTTGTGTTTTCGTGAGTCATAAGGATCTCCTCCTTAATGGAAGGCAGTGTGTGCTCATGTGACAGTGACACAATGCAGGATGAACTGTATAGTATTCAGGCAGCACTGAGCTCAGCTACTGTGTGCCATTCCTAATAGAGACCCATGAGGCCCTTTTTATCTTGTTAATTTGTGTCTTAGTGAATCTGAACGAACCACATTTTCTCTTAGAGTCACTTTAGACTTTTTGGCCACAGTGTGGCCTTCTTTTTCCAATTCCAAGAAAACCGGCATTTTTCAAAATGCGTACCCATGCCTGTTGCCGATAAGCAATTCTGAGTGTGCAACCGTATGCGCGCATATGTGCATGTGTTTGTGTGGGCATGCGCGTGTATGTACGCGTGTGATGTCTTTGTATACGGCATCATAGTTTTTCCCTATGGTGGTGTTTTTGCTGGCTCATCCCTGCCTCTCCACATGCCTGTTTAACAACACTGAGCTCCTCCTTACTGGCTTCCTGTCCAAACCAGTTTATCTGTAAACAAGTGTGTTTTTTTCCTCTCCGCCCCATTGTCCACACTACACCAGAAGGCATATACAATGGACGCCCTCTCTCTCATAGTCTGCTTTTGTACTCCATGGGTAAAAAAAATCACACTTGTTTTGACTACCAGTCATAACCACACCAAGAAAACATTATGGTGTGAAGAATTGTATGTTTTCAAACATATACAAATAATATGACAATTTTACATAAATGTCACGAGTAAAAGTTTCAAATCATACGGTTTTGTATTAACTGCCATTCAGAAACAAAAAGGATGGTGCCTCTTATGGCAGGTCAAGTACAGTCTGGCTTTACAGAAGATGCCAAAATGCTCTGGTGAAGCCTACTGCTGACATAACAGGTGTGTGTAATGTATTATTATGTGTACATTGGGATGAAATGGCTGTCTCTGTTTATCTTGCCCGAGGTACACTATGCTAGATGTGATAACAGCGAGGTTATTGTGGCAGAGTTGCTCAGCTCAGCTCAGCTCAGCCCAACCCATCCCTGCCTTGGCCTTTACAGTGGTGTGTGGGCTTATGTGGTGTGGCCTTGCAATTTTTTTTAGAGGTGATAAGTCACAAGCAGAAACAGAAATAAAGGAAATGAGTAAAAACAAAACTTAATTAAAATTGGAGGAAGCAATATGATTTGAATTGGCATTGAGATAAGAAAACAAGTACTTCATGCTAGCTGTAACATATAAAGCAACAGAGAAGAAAGTGGCTTTCAAACCAAGCCACATATTATGGTTCCACAAAGGGAGGAATGAGATACTGAGTGTATATAGTTGCTGATTGAGCCTCTTTAGCGGAGAAATCCCTTTACCCCACTGAGGTACAGTACTGTAGAGCTAAAAGTTTGGGCTTGTTTGCATATTCCACAGAATGCTTCATGATTGAAGCTTCTGGGTAAGTCATAACTTGAACATGGATATATGTGGATATATCACAATCAATACTTAGGAATAGGAATAGTATTCTAACATGGAACATAAAAAATATGCATACAATTAGGAGCTGGGTTTGTATGTTCCAGAAATTATGAGAAAACATTCCTTGTTGATGAGACATGTAGGCTGTACAGTATGCTAATCTCCTGCCATCTTGATGGCTCATGTTATGAATTTTAACGGTCCCCTTGCTGTTATTATCACACCAAACCATAAATATACTGAATATAGAGATACATCTTTCATACATTTGTGTACACATACTGTACATAAAGCATGCATGCACGGTCGCATGCATGCATGCACGAACGCACGCACACACGTACACACGTACACACACACGCACGCACGCACGCACGCACGCACGCACGCACGCACGCACACACACACACACACACACACACACACACACACACACACACACACACACACACACACACACACACACACACACACACATACATTGTCTTGATGTGGCCTAGATTCTTTCCCAAACTTTTATGTGTAAAAGTCTTCACTAACACAGGCTGAGACATACTTGTTATATGCCCTAAGAGCTGAAAACTATGAAGAACAAGGATTCAACCATTATTCAACTTGTTTCACTGCATATAGTGTAACATTTATAGATGGTGTCCCCATATATAAAATCCATGTTACTGTATAATTTATACATTGTATGTGAGAGCCACCTTTATGCATAAGGGCACAGTCTCACATATACGCATCTGAAGGGGAGTATCCAACGCGTCAGCCCCATGTTGTCCTGCAGATTGTGGGCAGTAATGATTTTCTATAGTTTGCAGTTTGTTTTACTAAAAGAAAACTATAAGCTAAAAGCCTGCTAAGTGGGGTCAACTACGTGCTTCTTTACCATTGATTGATGCCCATGCAGTCAAAGTTTTTCAACGTTGAACTCCACCCTTTAAACGTGACTTTTCAGTCTTCAGTGCACCACAACGGGAAGCTCCACCCCTTCGCTCCCATGGAATGGAAGAGATCCGGACACTGATGTTTCTGATGCGTACGTATGACCGTGCCCTAAAGCAGTGGTTCTCAACCTTTTCAGGCTGTGACCCCCAAAATAATCATATTTTAACTGGGGACCTCCAAAATAATCATATTGTAACTGGGGACCCCCCCACCCTGACGAGCACTAAGAGTTGAGGCATTACATTTTGTGAAAATAGCCGATCTATATGCTCACAAGATGTTGTGAACATGTAGATCTGCTATTTTCACAATTTCTGCCTCTAATTTGGCCAATGTTTAATTTGTAATTTTAGAGGTATTAAAAAGTACTTAAACTGTCACTTTAGAAATGTGCAGAATACCCTCTACATACTTATACTGTATGTTGGTTTGTTTACTGTTGAGTGAGAAAACAATGTTTCACATTAAGCTAACCATCTGGGGACCCCCCAAAATAATTTGAGGACCCCCCCTGGGGGTCTCGACCCACAGGTTGACTGCCCTAAAGGCCGAGGCACACATCTGCATCAGACGCGGCAGCTTCCCTGTTCATTCCAACGATATTGGTGAAAAGGGGTGGAGAATCCATGCAGTTGCAGCACGTTTCGGCATGTCGCAGGCGTTGAAGCGTGTGAAGTCTGGCGCGTGTGAAGTGCCGGATTCAACATTGGTGAACCCTGACCCCGCACCAATCACAAGGACAGAAATGCTGTGCGCTGACCCCACTTGGCACCCTTGCAATTTGCTTGTAGTTTTCTTTCAGCGAGCTAACACTCCAAAGTAAGTAAAACACCGTTAACGCAGTGCAACTGCCAGCACTGCATACAGCCCCGCAAGACATCATGAAAAGTGATGTGTCTGACAGACCGGCTTGCATTTCAGATACATTGACTACGACTTGTAACTAGGGTCCTACATACTGTACGTAATGTACATCTCACTCTTAAGGTCTTTGCACACTGCTGCGTTTTTTTGGGCCGAATATCGGAGTGAATTTCGGAGCGCGTAAATAAAAAAATCAACGTCACGTTATGTCAGTCATGTTTGCACACTGCCGCCCGTTTCGTATTTATTTTCGGACCAGGGTTGATTTTTTCCTATTTTCGCAGCTGTCACACTGAGTCCCTTGCTCTCTCTCTTCCTGGCCTACGGCTTTCGGATTTCCAAAACGCAACGAAAACACGCAGTGCAGTGTGCAACCAGCTTTAGATAATGCTCTGTAGAAAGATGGATGCATTACTGTTACATTACATTTCTGCATGATTTGCCACTTAAATCCCATTTTGATTGAATTGATTGAATACTTTATTAGCAGTTCACATAGGAAAAGCACAAGACAGTACAGTTCAGGTCTACTATAGTAGACACAGCTTATGGTTGAGTGCAGGGGTCTTCAACAGGGGGTCCGGGACCCCTAGGGGGTCCCCAGAGTTACTATAGGGGGTCCTCCAAATCTTTGATTGATAGAAAACGTTTTCTCCTTTTTATATTAACCACTTGAACCCTATAGCATCCATATTCTGAGAAATTTAGCCAAAAATAGCTAACGCCTCACAACGCCTCGCACTGTGAGCTTGTAGAACGGCTATTTTTGGCAAAGAGCTTTGGTGTAGAGGGGAAAAAGAGCAGACTAAGTAGAGAGTGAAAGGTCAAGTTTATTAAGTATTGACGGTTCAAGCGGTTAAATATCTGAAAACACAAATTGACATGAATCCAAAATACACTGATGATTGTGCTGTCAAACAATGAAACTATGGAATCAATCTATGAACAGGTTGTGGGTGTCCCTGCTTCTTTTCTCTCTTGACTAAGGGGTCCTTGGCCTGAAAACGTTGAAGACCCCTGGTGTAGAGTTAAACAAGTTGCATTAACCTTGTCTTGTAGAAATACTATCATCTGGATAATTTAGGAGGGAACCTTTGAATGAGCTTGACAGGCATGAGGTCATCCATCATGCAGATTTGAGATGGAGACACAACCTCTCAATTTGTCTCAAAACTCTCAAGACTATTATGGCATTTAAATTACAATTTGGGGGTGCCCGCTGGCCTACCGGTCCAAGCGCAAACCACATAGACTCAGTGTAGCCGGACAGCGTGTCACTGGTTCGATTCCCGATTCCGACTATCTTTGCTGCGTGTCACTCCCCATCTCCCTCCCCATTTTTAAATTACAATTTGGCCTGAACCCCCCCCCCCCCCCCCATCTGAAAGTAGGCATATACAAAAATGTAAAAAAGCTATGTTAAGCTTGAATTTCCAACAATAGTCAAATGTATTATAAGCCAGTGGTTCTCAAAGTGGGGGGTCCTTGAGGGAGTTCCAGGGGCTCCCCAGCCAAATCATAGATAGGAACTAAATGGACCCTTATGGGTCAGTAACTCAGCCTACAAATGGAACCAAATCGATCCTAACAGGTCTATTTGGTTCCATTTGTACACTCTCAGAGTAAAATTTACATAGATTTTTCAATATAAATAGGGGTCCCAGAGATAGAAATTCCATTAAACGGGGGTCCGATAATGCATGTCAAACTGGGGGTCCTTGAAATTAAAATGGTAGAGAATCAGTGCTAGAGCCATAAAAATATCTTCTCTAGGGGGTCCCCGGCATATCTTTTCAAATGGGGGTCCTTGACAATCATGAAAAAGTTTCAGAACAACTGTTATAAAGCTGCTGAGCTGTGCTACTTTATCCTGTATCGGAACGGAAGGGTTAATTTGTCCCTCTCTCTCTACTGAACCCTGCGTGGGCTGCAAGATCATTCGAGAGTGCATTCTCCTCGTCCAATGGGCTGCGCGGAGCTCGGTCCGGATCCGGCCAATGGGGAGAAAGGGTGGCTCTAACGAATTTGAATGAGGAGTGTATCTTTCGGCGCCATTTTCGAGTGAGCTGCTATCGCCGGAGCAGCAGCTGCTGCGGACGGAGAGAGGAGGATGCTGCTGCTGTGAATAGAGAGCCTGTCGCTACGGGCGGGGAGGGGGGGGTGCACAGCGCTTTAGATGTAACTACTTATACATTTTTTTTTTAAGAAGTAAAAATGACGTTCATTTCCAAGTCAACGCTGTGGTTGGAACGTAAAACTCGGGTGCGCGTTTCGTTGCACCGGGGAGATATCGACTCTCTCTCTCGAACGGAGGAATATAACGTTAGAGAGAGGGGAGGAGGAGAAGAAGAAGAGAGCAGCTCTAGACCGACTGCAGCGAGGAGGAGACGTTAGCCAGTTGGCCAGCTTGTATTACTGCTGGTAGCATTTGCTAGCTAACCGTGCTAGCACGAAGAAGAGGATTTCTGTACTTGGCTGCGGTTCGGAGAATTGAATTCCTCGTCGTTGGGTCTGGCTGGCTCGTAAAGTGATCCGGTTTTAACGTACAGTCAGTCACACGGGGTGGGTGGAAACAAGATAAGGACATTTATTTTTATGATCTGACGAAACTCTCATCATGTCGGTGATGATTAATGAAGTTGGGACTATTTTGGATTTTTTTTTCTTCCCCCATTTTTTTTTTTTCTCTCTTTTTTTTTAAGCCTGGTTTTGAGCGGGAGGTGCAAAAAAGCAGCAGCCTGTCTGTGTTGAAGCCACTCTGGAGGATCTGTGCTGCCTGCCTTCCTGGCAGCAGTGTCAACAAATGCACCCTGCACTCACCCCCCCAGGCTGGAGGGAACGCGCCGCTCTCGCACTGTTAGAACTAGTGAAAATAGCCGATCTACAAGCTCTCAACGCGTCGTTTCGCGCCGCCTTGAGAGCTTGTAGATCTGATGTTTTCTGAATAAATTGTACTTCATCGCACGACCGTGTCGCTCGAGAGAGATTTTTTTTTCTTCCAACATACTGTGTCGACACTTTCAGTTGAAAGTACGTCGTTTTTTTTTGGTCTAGCGACGAGAGATCGCGCGGCGACGTATAATGTAACGTTATAAGCCTTGTTTTGGTGACGAGCTGATCACACTTTTTCAATTGGGAATGATGCATTCAGTTGGGTCAGTTAAATTAAACTGTTTTTTCTCCTCTATTACAGGCGGTCTGGATTGTTATTGACAAAAAAATAAAAACACCCGGTAAGTTCACTGCTCAGTCAGTGTTTTTTTTTCTTTTCTTCCTGTTTTAGCAGATAATTGGTGTTTTATCATATCACTTTGAATTCTTTAGACAACATCGTCACGTTTTCAATGTGTAGGCCAACGTTATTGGCAGCAACGCAGGTTCGTGTAGATTTGTGCATTTCGCGGGTAATGTTTCGAAAAATGAATCGGCCAGGTGTGTGTGTATTCATTGCACTAAACTAACTTGACTAACGTATGAATCAATTCAGTGGCAACTGGCAACGTTAACTATTTGATATTGATTGTGGTTGTGGATCATATTGATTCTGTCAACCCAGCGAATGCAATCGTGGGTTGAAACTTCTTCTGACTTCAAACTTGAACAGTTGTAGGCAAATGGCCAGGATCACACTGCAGTTAATAATAATTAGGTTTAGCCTACTTGTGTTGATGGTTGAGGAGTGGCGTTACAGAATGAAGGGGTGTTAAGTTGATTTGTGAGCCACACCGGACCATTTGAATCAGTAATAAGGGGTAACGGATTCTCCATAGCGTGATGCAGGAGCTTCTTGAATCCTATCCTGATCAGGGTACTTTTTTATCGCTTTTCCTAGCTTGATACCACTTTGGCTTGGCGCCTACTAGAAATGCAATACGACGTTGAAAAAAAGGAAATGTTGCAGCAGAAATTCTAGCGTTTTCAGATTAGTTATGCAAGTGAGGGTATCTACGACTTTATTTCCAAGGTGCCGTTGGAAGTGTAATTTATTTTAATTTCTTTTTGAGTAATATGCCCAACGAGGGGAAAAAAGGGTAGTTCTGATTGTGCGCCTAAACCCGCCCCTTCTACTTCCTTTTTTGAAAGAAGGGATCTGTTTGTGTTAATGTAAAGTACTGTATATTATAGTACCCATTTTGTGTTTAAGTTCTCAGCTTAAATCGGGTGATTTCTGATCAGTTCACGGCAACCTTGTCAAGAATGAACTCCTGTTTTAGAATATGAATAGATCTATAGGATTTAGCCTATAGTAAACCAGAAATAAGTTATAGTATTACAGTACATAGTATGAGATCAATGTGGTGCATGGTGTTAGAAAATTGCTAGTTTAGTGGATCTTCTTAATGTGACCTGTCACATACATGGCCAAGATTATGGTATTTTAGCTGTCAGTCTTTACCTCTTTTTTTTTTTCCTTCTTCTGACACTTAGCCAAAGTTGCAGGAGGTACTTTTGTGGACAGCTATAGAAAAACTACACAGCAGACCTTATAACAAGAACAAAGGGGGAGGAATAATCTGATTATTGCATCAAAAATGAATGTTAAGATATTGAAATGGTTTACTGGCTTGGCTGTCTGTCACAGTGATATGGCTACTGCTGGAAAATGTTACAAAGTTTGAATTTAAGCAGTGTTGAGAACTAAATATAACAACAACTGTAAGACATGTAAAAAGGGACCTTAAGTGCGGAGCACCACTCTTTTCATGCAGATATGACATTATGAAGTTGGCTTACCTACCTAATGTGTAGGGGGAAATCCCTTCTGAAAACCACATGGCAGAACAAGAAGGTAGAGAGGAGGGATGCGCTGTTCCAATACTTATGATTATGTTCCCTGATAGTATGGTAGAAGATGAGATTGTCATTGTACAATAAGAAATCAATTTGGTTTGATATGGCAATAGTTGTACTTTGGTGTGCTATGGTCGAACTTTCTCTTTTTTGTTTGCTCACTATGTGAAACAATTTCTGAATACAATTGCATGATGAGCATGTGACTTTAATCTTGCCCTGGCAAATGGAGCTAGCTGCTAATCATGTATTTTTTGGTCAGAAAGGTACATTATTTTTGATGTTTAACTTGAAGCATGAGAAGTCCCTTTAAAAAAAAATATATGCCTACATTTACTAGGTGATACTTGGTAAGCATTCATCCTCCCAAGATGTTTGCCTCTGTTTACCAACGGCAATAATTGTCAGCCCAAATGAACAAAATTACTTAAAACATTTGATTATAGAATTAAAAATGTATTCTGACTGTCATAAGTAAATTATCACATACAAATTTGACAGGAATTTCATCTAGAAATGATCTTCTCACAAACCCAATCTATAGTTTTGCCACAGATAATGAATCTGTAACAAAGTAACAAACAAGAGATATTGTTATAAAACAATAAAACCCACTGTCTCCTTTGAAAAAGTGAACCCATCCATATGACACTGTGGTATAATGTGAGCCATTTCAGTCAACAAATCAAATCAATCTGCCTTCTAGGCAATGAAATTCTAAACTGAAAAATAAAAATGACTTGATTTGCATATTATGCAATAGAACATAAAGCGGCAATAAGAAACAGAACGTTTTGGTTACTAGTAAATGGCCATGGTCACATTTTGAAAAGCTCAGCATCACTAAAATAATATTTCAGGCACCATTATATTCATGGAGTAAATCTTAGATCGTGTTTTGTGTTCTCTACATGGCACACATTAAATTCTAATCAGTACTATCATCATTCTAACCTATTAAAAATGTATGAAATGGTGCATGGGCTCATGCAGGCTTCAAAGTTTTGTAACTGGTTAAGGTGCATGTTTTAAGCAGAGTGTGAGTCAGATCTCATCTCTAGAAGTGAGGTTGGGGAAAAGCTCAGAAGTTACATTTTGTTGTCTGGAAAAATAACTGTAACTCTTTTAGTGTAATTTCATGTACATACACATACACATCAAATACCATACTTTCATCAGTTGTATGGTTGTAGTTACAGGATCACACCAAAACGAATCATTGATCAGTTGTCTTCTCCAGCACTGCTCTCAAGAAATTGTTAGACACTAATACATTTTATTCAAGTTTTGCTGAAGTATATAAGCTCAAGCTGCCATCATTTTGTCATAAAATGCTATAGGTGTATGGGTGTATCTGTCCTGTGGTATTTGCTTTTTCACCCATGTAGCACAGCAGTGTTTGTGCAGTTCTCGAATGTTAGTATGACATTCTGTGACTCATCATTCTGCATTCTCAGACCCCTCCGGCAAAATGGGCTCCCACCCCCATTTCCTGGTTAAGTTTTGCCTCTCCTCTTGTAGTTGCTCACACGTGTGGTTGCCAGGCTGTCGAGAGCCCCCCACCCCTCTTCCTTGTTTCTGCAGCACTCAGCACAAACTTTGTAGTATTCAAATTCATCGTCATGTGAACAGGTTTTTACAGGTTCTGTTGGTTAGTTGTAGAAGCAGGAGTGCAGGACATGAAAACTGTTAACATGGTATTGTGAATAACACCAAGTTGTCTTACAAAAGCAATTGACTGAATAGAATTTGTTGTGCATTTAATTTAGCAAAATGTATCATAGGTTTGTGATCCTTAGTGGGCAGAACTGTTGGTGGGTTTTGCCCTAATGACATAATGTGCTTATTATTGGTAGCACTGAAGCATATTAAGATGATAGGTCTCTGCATGCTTCCGGCAAGCGTATCTTTTGCATTGGCTTTGGCTTTTTGCATAGGACAGTGTGTGCCAGGGCATCACATTTGTGCATAGAATAATACACCTGTGCTGTTCACTAAAATGTTGTGGAAGAGTTTACCATACCATAATGTAACACTTTTCTCTACACATTAAATCCTCAGTGTTCATTTGACAAATGTAACCAAATGGAACATTATGAGTACATTTGTACACTCTCTCTCTCTGTGTGTGTGTGTGTGTGTGTGTGTGTGTGTGTGTGTGTGTGTGTGTGTGTGCGTGTGTGTGTGTGTGTGTGTGTGTGTGTGTGTGTGTGTGTGTGTGTGTGTGTGTGTGTGTGTGTGTGTGTGTGTAAGACATATTTAAGAATATATTAACAGTTTAATTAGCAGGACTTTTGAGGTTTGCTTGTGGGTATTCTATTCAGGGTGTGAATTTAGCATATATCAAATGTGGCAAAATTATTATTAATCTTTTTACATAAATTACAGCTTATTTTCTTAATATCATAATGATTAATATATATATATATATATAGGCCTATATTTTTTTTTATAACAGATTATTGTCCTTCTCTTAAGGATATTTTAGACAGCAGGTCTAAAAGTGGCATGTGGTGTATTAAAGCTTCTTGTGCTCAGTTCTTTGACTGCATTTGAAGTCTTGGTTTGCCAAGATCATATATATATATATATATATATATATATATATATATATACACAGACACACACACACACACACACACACACACACACACACACACACACACACACACACACACACACACACCCTTTTTCCTTTAATCTCACAAACTGTGTGAGCAGTTAACACAACACCAGTCAGTTAAGACCGTCTATGTCAGGGGTGTCCAAAGTGCGCCCCGGGGACCAAATGCGTCCCGATGACTAACCCGACTTTATACGGCCCCCCCATACTATAAACGGCTCATCATATTAATGATGATGGTTAAATAAAATATTATAATTATGATGCATATGTACAGTATGTGACTTTGTTATGGTCCGACCGAAAGTACATTTTGTCAGGAGATAGTCGTCCCTTGGGTGTTATAATATTTTCTAATGTGGCCCCCTTTGAAAGTTTCCCTTCAGTATAATCTAACTTTCCTTAAATACAAGATTGGGCTTTACTACTGTAATTAATAATTTATTATGGTGTATTTACCCCTTATACTGAGCAGATAGTTCAAATATGTTGGTACATGCTGTAGCTGTGGTAGTAAAAAGAAGAAGAAAAAAAAGATTAAAACGTCAAAGTCTAACCGTAACTTATTTTCTTTCTTTCTTTTTTCCTTCTCCCCCCTTTTGATGTGTTAACTCACACAGTCAGGCCAATAATGAAATTCACAAGTACTTAGACTGTATGAAAAAGGCTGGTAGATTTTAATAAATGGATCAGTTTTGCTGTGTGTCACATACACTGTTACACACTGTTATACAATGTGATGCAGAGTAGCTCAGAGTCAGACGCTCATTTAAGATGTATTTGAATTTTAAATTGTGTGTGTGTGTGTGTGTGTGTGTGTGTGTGTGTGTGAGAGAAAGTGGAAGCCTAGGCACTTGATTCTGAGTATGCAAAAACTTGCACAAGTGTGTTTGTGTTATGGGTGCACTAGTATACGGGTGTGTCACTCAACTCTCACACAGCTATCATTTCCTCTTTTGCTTTTTACACATGCGTACAAACACATAAACTTGGATCCTAATCTGACATTTCTGATGGTTTTTCAGTTTCTGTGGTTGCTCAGTCATTGGGAATACTGTATGCAGCAATTGCGGTAACTGTTGGTGCAATGAAGGAGTAATCCACAGACAACTCTGCTTGGATTATAGATACATTTTTGTGTTGTCCGTTCTATTGGTAAACAGCTAACTCATACTTTCCTCTTTTGGCAGTCTGGCGCTGCTGTGATGAGAGACTTAATTTTATGGTTAATATACACTTGGACTCAATTCCTCACTAGTTGTGAGGGTCATATTTTTTGTCTATTTCAGATGACTGAATTCACTTACCTAAGATCTCTGTTTACTGTTTACTTTGAAGACGAGCACTATCCTGTTTAAATGAGAGCTTCACTGGGAACTGACATGCCTTTAAGTTCTTAGTTTATTGCCACACAGTGAAACTCCCGGTCTTACACAATTACACCGTATTATATGGTGCTTTTTTTGTACATATTTAAAATAAATGTAACGTAATAATTTATGTAAATATTTAAAATAAATTGAACTTAATAATCTATCTTTTTTAAAGCCAGTACTTCAGAAATTGTGTTTTTCATGGCCATAGATATTGTGTGGCTGTCCCACCGTGACCCTCACACCTGTAAATGGAGGTATTGCACACTAAGCTGAGAGGGTGGTTTACATCTGGAGAGAGTAGGATGACTCAGAGGTCATTCATACCGCTCTGCCAGTGGAACCCTGATATTTTGACATGTGTATTAGAAATGCTCTTACATTTATTTGGTGTGATGTAGCTTTAGGTGTGTAGGGACTTCCATGTCAGCCTGCTTGTGCTGTGCTGATCATGCTGCTTCAGGATGTGTGGGAATAGGACAAGTTTTGTGCAGGATTAACACACCATTGAAATGCTGGTGTTTCAATGGCATAGAAGATGTCCCTATTTATAGATAACAGGCCTGGTGTAAATTAAAATGAGCAATTTAATAATCCGCCTCCCTCCTGAGTCCTGACTGTCTGACACACCCCTGTCTAAGCATTCAAATTCATATAGCATTGTGATCACAGTTGAATTATCATTTTGAATGGATCTTTTTATTCACATTGTATTTGCACATATATCGGTGGTGGTGTCTCGCTGGGTTCATACTGCTTCCATAGAACATAATTATTTGATTTTCACCTTAAAGTCGTAGCAAGTGAGTGTCAGTGATTTAGTATAAATGTGTATTTGGACACAGTTACTCAGCCAACAAAGCCAGGGAAACCGACATGCCTTTAATCCTTGGTGTGTGTCTTGCTTTTATTTGTGGGAGGATGTATTACATTCTTTGGAGCATACATGTGTTTGTAAATGGGCCTGTTTGCATCTAGTATAAAATGACAATTCTAAGGTAGACTAGGTTACTTCATCTGGCACGCAACCTTAATTTTTGACAGTCTGTACTCTGTACTATTTTGTTTGTGTGTTTATTAATGTAATTACTTGGCTGGAAAGCTTTTGTGTTGAGCTTCTTTTTTCTTTTATTTGCTTTTGTTTTTTTAAATTATTAGAAATTGTATTTTAAATAATGTTGTAATAGGTAAAATAAGTGTGTATTAGGCAACTTCCCTCTATTCCCTAAGGGCTTGATGTTCAAAGCAGACTTAGCTTAAAATAAGCTATAGGATCGTTTAATGTGGGTGCATGTGATATCACTTTTTTACCACTACTCACTTAGAAGGTCATTGTGAATTTTCTGTGGGGATTTATTTTGTGCTTGCACACTGATAACAGAGAAGGCCAGTAGTGGCAAGACACACCACTTGATCTGAGGAGATGGTGTGTTGTCATGTTCATGCCCCTTGCCCGATGGGGGTGGGTGGGTTAGGGAGGTTACTTGACCTTCGCCCTTGGGGTTAGGTGACTCTTTGAGGCGATTGTTTTGGGTGCAAGTGTCGTAGGAATGGGTTAACGGCTGAGTAGGGTAGGCGACATGTCTCGACATGCTTCCCTGAGAGGTAGAGAAAGAGAAACAGGGAGAGGTTACAGCCATATTGACGTGTGAGCAATTCCACCTGGACTTGTGTAGAAATAATCAGCTCATCAGTGTGTGTGTATGTGTGTGTGTGTGTGTATGTAGGAACCAACTTATTTAAGCCAAAATATATTTTATATAATTACCACAAAGGTAATCAGGGACTGAAGTTGGCGTGAGTGTACAATGTTTTCTTTACTTTGGTGGTTATAATGAATGGGAATGTATTCAAGATATAATTAATTAAGCATTTATTCCATGTCAATTAAATTCAGTGTTGGAATTGGAAATGTGTCTCATGTCATGAGATATGGCTTAATAGACAACTTTTCTGGTCATGCATCCAAGTGTCATTTTTCATTTTCTTTGTATAGTAGGTGTTTGTGTGTGAGACCATTATTATGTTATAGTAGGTGTTTGTGTGTGTCTCCCCATTATTCTTTTTTTCAGTGAAATGAGTCAACCAAGCTTACTGTGTGTGTGTGTGTGTATATATATATATATATGTATATATATATATATATATATATATATATATATATATATATATATATATATATATATATATATATATATATATAATATTATTTTTAATTAATTTACAGGGGATGAGAACTCTGGGGAGCTCATTGCTGCTTCAATATCTGTGAAATGTGTGTATGGGATAACATTTGACTGAAGTGTGTTCAGGTTGATTTAACATATAGAGATGTTACAACTACAAATGTGTACAACTACAAATGTAACCCATACACTTATACATTCGCAGATACATGAACACTGAGGACTTAACTGTGTACCATTTGACCATTGTTTTGTCCTTTATGTGGGAAGCTGCAGATAAAACATGTTCTAACATGTCTTGTGGCTGATGCGTCAAATGAACTTAAAAAGCATAATGCATTGCCAGTGGGAAGCGATCCCCTGAAAATATAAGATGCCGTTATTATTAAACATTTCATATCAACTCATACAGTGGGAATGAACATGAACTATACATTGTTGTTGTCGGGTGGAAACCTTGTATGTCCAAAACCTTCCTTTTTTTGTTATTATTTTTTTTTATTGTAAAAAATAGACTATCTACAAGCACACAATGCCTCGCAATGCAAGGCGTTGTGTGCTTGTAGATCTACTATTTTCACTACGTTTGTGTGACACTTTAGTATGATGAAGTAGGGCTTTAATTTACCAAAAAACATTCACATTTGAAACTTGGAGAACAGAGGTTTCTGCCCGACAGTGACTATATGAAAAGAGGATGAAACCTGTATATTTGACTAATTTTAGCTTTTTATTTATGAATATTATGAATCACAAAGTGAGGTTTTCCCTTCCCTGACAGAAAAGTATAAAAATACGAGAGAGAATCTGAGAGTTATTGTGATTTACTGGATAGCCCCAGATAATTAAGTCCTTTGTAAATAAATATGGCTATAATTAAGCAACATTGCCTCATCAATGGTGTACATCATGTTCCATTGAGTGTAGCCTACTGTATTTTATCACTAACACTATGGAGTGGTAAATGGTAGCATTGTTTTCAGTTGTTGGTAAACTCGTATATGCCTACCCGTTATAGAAAACCGAAGTATTCATATGACGTGTAAAATTGGAGAGTTTAATTTGTTTTTTGCTCAATTGGGAATTGTGTTCAAATTGGTAGCAATTGGTGACAATTTTCACCCAAAATGACCTCATTGTTGAGCAGTGCCAGGACTTCTGAATTTTGTGAAGGAATTAGAGGGCAGGAATAGCTTGATAAATTCACAGTTGGGCAGAGTTGTAATGCCTTCGTCATTTGAGTGACTGGTTGGTTGTTAGGTAGGATTGCAAAGAAGAATCCAGTTAGCTTGTGTTCACGAGTTGGTGTAGCACATCCCTCATATTCCCATGCTTACACGTCACTGTACATTGCTAAATAAAAATCTTTTGCTTTGGCTGAGGCATTTGTCCACTGCTGCAATTAAAAAAGAAAAAAGGTGGAACACCCCACCCACTGCTGCTCACTAATCTGTCTCCATCAGCATGAACTGTAAGTCACGTGTGACTGGACTGCGCTGCAGCACTGTTTTCTCTAACTTATTGCTTTACTTTTTTGGGCAGCAGGCTTGGGGAATGCAGGCCATCACTGTATGCAAGTTAAATGATGAGGCCTAGAACCCCTGTTATGCAATAAGAAAAATAGATGGGTAGGACCAATTGGGTAAAATTGTAAACTCTTATTCTTCACAAGGTTGACAAAAGCCAATGTGCATGTTATAGCTTTTGCCCTGCATGCACAGAACACTGACTGGAGTATTCAGCTTAACACGGATGGAGTTATTTCCCACGTGTATACAGACGGGAAATGCATGCTTGGAACATGCTTCGTACATCTTAAATACATTTGTATTTGCAAAGGACAACAATCCAATCCAACAACATCCACATTGTTGCACAGTAAACTCCTAATTTAACAGTGTAAAATAGACTCAGGTAAAACATGAACTGTTATAAAGAATATTACACCTAGTGTGGCAAAGTTGTAGAACTCTATAGTAAATTTGAATTGGTATTTATGTAATAAAATGAGGAAATTGACAAAGATGCGTTTAATCAACACTTAACACAACAGTTTTAGTCATATAATTAATTACATGTATCACAGTCTGGCCCATATGAATTATTGTTGTTTGTTATGTACATTTTAGCTGTTTCTTAGAGATTAGCATTCTTCCATCATAGAGGTTGCTGTCAGATAATGCTCTGTTCGTTGCTCCACTAGAGCAATGGTTGACTCTGTAAAACTGAGCTTCTAGGATGGAGCAGAATATTACAGTTGAATAAGGTCAGGAATGGGTGTTAAGCTCAGCCTGGCCAATTCGGACCAGGGTCAAAATTTCAAGCCCATTGAGACCTCTAGTGGCAATACTGTTATGGTAGCCATTTCTCTCTGGGTTTGTTGCAGTTATTTGGTTATGGTTTTCAGCCGTTAATATACCGCATACCTGCTGCCGTCATGGTCTTCAAAGAAGAGGACTCTAACTTATTGTAAATATTATCATTTGCTCAGGCAAACTATAGACAAATGACAGCATTGGGACTAATAATTTCCAACAATGGTGTGCACCATTGAGCTGTTTCAGTACAGGAGAGTATTGGGAGTTCTAATCCAAACCAAGGTATCTGCTGGGCAGTGGGCATTATAACAAGAACCCTAAAAAGTATTTCTATATCCTGTAAATCAAGTGAACTTATAAGATCCTAATGCTGTCACTGTGTGCCTGTGCTTATACGTGCACTGCACACACGCATGCATGTGCCATTGTGCCCCTTACATTCTGTCCTCGCTAAGTACACTGGTAGACTTTCTGTTCTGTGAACACTTGACTGAATACAATGGAGTTAGGCATTATCTTTGTAACCTAAGAGTGCTCAACCAGTGAATGAGATACAGCTCTGCCTCCAACAAGCGGTCACCTCAGCCAGAAATGCCTGCTTTACACAAGTTATAGAACATTTGCCAATAAGTATTTTACAAACAAAACTATTCTTTTCTCTAAAGACGAGAGACATGATCAGTTTTACTTTTTTCTTTTTTCTTTTAAGTTAATGCCATTAATTTATGTGACTTGTGAAAAGTGCTGACTTACTGTGTGGTTCTCCTGACAGTTATACTTATTTAGACATACAGTCTGGCCAAGAGGAACTGATTCAAATTATACAAATTAGTCTTAATAGTTCTTTTCCCAGTTGGTTTCACATAATCATTTGTTGAGATTTGACAGAGATTATCAGTATTGTTTGCCAAAACAGTTGTGAACCATGTCAAATCAGCTAGGGAAGTTTTTTCCACAGAGTAAGAATAAACTATGTCTCAATCATTTGTCATTAACTAAACAGTACACTGCTTAGGGCAGTGTTCCTCTTCTGGAGATGCATTTTGTCATCATTAACTTTTATATTTCCCTCTTTTGTGTGTTTTCAGATGGAAACTTGTCTTCTGGAAGACCTGCACTGGCAGAAGATGCTGGCAATCTTATTGTCTTTGGGGCAGATAAGTAATTGAACACATTCACACTAGCCTTTTGCTTACGTCATATGGGGGGGACTCACCCCCTGGATATGAGGGCAAGAGATGTGTGAATATGTTCAATAGGAATGTGTGTAATATATGCTTGCACAATTAAATCCTCTGTGTGTACAAATGGTACCATTTGTACACTCAAGTTAAATTAACACTGTGGATGTGGATTTTATTGTGTATGTGTAAAAGTAGCGGTACTTGAAAAATGAAGAGGAGGACTCCGAAAATGAATGGATTCAAAAGCAAGAGGAGGAACATAGACAATATCTCAGGTGATGCTGTAGCAGCACAGAATGGTTTGTGGGTTACACTGAGATACAGGCCATACTGCGCTGCAGCAGCAAAGCCTGAACATACAACCACGATATAACTTAGACACGCTTTGGCACTATTGCTCCTTTGAGAGTTCACTCTTTCTCTGTCACTCTGAATTATAGTTCTTCCTAGCCCAGTTGTATGTGGCCCTGTTTGTATTAACCACTTGAACCCTATCATCCCTAATCTGGGCATGTCATAATAGGCAAGCATTGTGCAAACATTGTAGATCTACAAGCTCAAAGTATATGCCCTTAGGGCAGTGATTCTCAACCTGAGACCTTTGGGTCCCCAAATTAGAGGGTATATACACATTTCTAAAGTGACAATTTGGGACTTTTTATAACTCTAGAGGCAGAAATATCTACATAATCACAACGGCGTTGTGAGCATGTAGATTGGCTATTTTCACAATAGAACTGTTAAAAGATACAAAATGTAATTCGTCAAATCTTAGAGCTCGTCAGATATGATTATTTTGGGGGTCTCCAGTTAATATATGATTATTTTGGGGGTCACGGCCAGAAAAGGTTGAGAACCACTGCCCCAGGGGACTCTGGTCAACAACGTATAGGCTAGTGTTTAAGTGGTTAATATTAATGAAAATAGCAAGATGATTTTTGTGCCTTACATAATATATATACAGTAAAGTGCATCAGTGGTCTGTTCTACTGAAAGGGTAGGGTTCCCCTGTACAGCTGCCATGCTGTAGCAGCACGTAAATATTGGAGTTAAGACTATTGCTGAAGCCTCCAGTATTGATCGTGCTGCTGAAGCAAGGCTGACCACTTGTCAGCACCATAGTTGGTGGGAAACCACTATGATACCCCCTGTACCATGTCTCCTGACCATTAATTACATGCTGATGGAACATTCCACTACTGTTAAACTTTTTTTTTACTGACTTGAGCATTGTGTAAGCAGGCTACAATATTTTCCTCAATGTTATGTCACTGTCCATTATTTGAAATGCATCTTGTGAGGTTTTTGGATTTTGAAAAATAAAATATGATGGCTTTAATTGTCTGGTTTCCATGCTTTATTATTGTAGAACGAAAGGTTTCCTACTAGGCTTATTTGATAATATAGACAATTTTTAATGACTCAGTGAGGAGGAGCTTACCACTGTATTTATTGAGGGTACCTGCACCTGGGGAAGGTCATAGTCTGGCCAGCCATCAGTACTCAATGTCAGGCATTAAATTCCATGTGGTAGGTAAGGTTACTGTATCAAGGTTACATTTTTTTTTTTTTTTTTTTTTGGGTTGACAATGAAAAGTAAAGGTTTTATAATCCCTGGTTGTCAACCGTGGGCCTAAAAGTTGTATGCTTGGTTTTGATAAAGGGGAGCGTATAGGCCCGTGCTTAGTTGTTAAAGTAGGCATATGTTTATTTAATTAGCTTGTCTAATATTTGCTACTGGTTTAAATTAAAATGGGCTATATTTAAAAAATAATAATACCGTTTTCCTTTAAAAACGGTAAATTCAAATTAGGTGGCGCATTATTTGCTAAACATTCCGTGGTTGACCTATTTGTGCGTGCTCGATGTCACCCTGTCAATCCCTTATTTAATAGGCCTACGTTTAAAACTTCTTAAAGAAGTATGCTAGTGCTCTATTACCAAATTAAATCCTCTGTTTAAGCGGTGTTTAACTAGTAAGTCACGTAGCCTAAGCAAATCTGGCATAAATCCAGCAACAATAAAGCCTAATCAGGCCTGCCAAATAAAATAGCCCGATTAGTTTGCGGCCTTTAGGATTCAGAATATATGTATATAATGTATGTATTTAAAAAAGAATAATAAATCGAGCCTAGTCTACCATATTTATAGTTTTATTATAACGCCTGCTGGGAAGGTAGGCCATTAAATGCTCTTAAATCACCAATTTGTCCAATAAGAGTAATGTTAAGTCTCACAAAATGTAGTTATTCGCTATGTTATCCTGTTAAAATGCAGAACTGAAAACCGTCCTATAGTGACTAATGTAAGAACGGGATTTAGAACTGATTGCTTTTGGGGATAGGTCCATCTCTATAGGCCTTTAATGCATAATTCCTACTAAATAAATGAACGAAGATTTTGATTACCTTATTTTCATTGACCATTTAAGTACATTTTATCTTAATTGATAATTTCCTATAAACTGGGCCCATGCCAATTTTGACAAATTTGCGGCCTTTCAATGTTTAAATTAGGGAAACGAGTTCCCAAAACAGATACATGTATAGCATAAATGTATACATTTTAATATTTGAGGTAATGTGGACAGCAAAAAATAAAATAAAACATTTTTTTTGCCAAACTTTTTTTTAATGCCCATTATTTCAAATCAATGTTATTTAGACCTTTTTCTAAAATCCTCAATTTCAGGCGTTGCAATTTAAACCCCTCTCCTTTTAACATCATTATACAAGCCACGCACTGTGTAGGCCTAATGAGTAGTACCAGACATGACTTCATGGTTTTGTGAAATGTAGGTTTAAACCCAATAAATACTAAATCATTTGTAAATGTTATACTCATCCTCGGAATATGCCAATTCGCGTATCCCCCCGCCCTCTCTCTCTCTCTCTCACTCTCTCTCTCTCTCTCACACACACACACACACACACACACACACACACACACACACACACACACACACACACACTTACTTTTGGATTCTGAAATTTCATCCGTATAGACATTAGATTAAAAGATTAGAGCATTAACCTAATGCAGACTATTTGATACTGTAGCCTACTCATGTTTGCTAATAATGTTTCATGTGAAGGGCCCTTGTAGATGTTATTTGTGTTGTATAGTCTGCCTATGATGTAACACTGAGGGCCAGGCAGGCACTAGCCTAGCCTACATTAAGGTCCTCCTATTCAGAATTCCAATTCAAACCACACGATGAATAAAATCCTTCGCTTCCAGTGTCATTAAAGACTTCGTTCAAACTGTGGTTGAAAAGGTGAGAGATCTGGCGCACAGTTGGTGTGTGGAATAGGCCACTGTGGGCAAAGAAAAAACGGTCCTATTCAAAATGTACCCATGATGCGCAATTAAATGGATTTGATCTTTTATCAGTTATGATATTACATTTGGTAACCGTCTGTTCCAACCTGTGTGATCTATATTTTGACCTGCCACTGCTTAAAAACGCTTATTGGGTTATGTAACACTTCATATTTCAGACTCACTTGAACTAAATTGTGCTCTCTATTCCCAAAATGTCACGTGTAATCTGTAGCAATTAATAACGAATAATAAGTGATACTTTTATTTGTCATAATTTACCCGGCAACAGTCGGCTACATAAATAGGCCACACACACACACACACACACACACACACACACACACACACACACACACACACACACACACACACACACACACACACACACACACACACACACACACACACAGGTGTCTTTAAAATCAGGATATCGTCAATAAGCAATTGGCAATCTTTTGTTTTGGTCTATTTTTGTACAACCCATTGGCTTTTAAACCAAGTGTAACAAAGTCCCGGGAAAAGTCAACCCTCTAATCTGCCGTTTCTACGCCCGTGGATTCATCAAATGTAATAGGCGGTCCGCGGAGAAGAACATCTGTCCCATCCATGCAACAAACAAGTATTTATCCCGGCCCGTACGTATTGTGTACCATCTTCTACTGCTGCCTGCGAAACATCTCTCGGGCCATTATGCAACGGCGGTAACCTTGGAGAGGTTGCAGCATCACTCCAGTGATGACGCTCTGCAGGAAAGCGACGCATCAACATTTACAGGCTTACAGCATGGAATATTTTCTGATAGGCTACTTTATCAATTTCATGTGCAGAGATGCGCAAGACCTATTTGTGAATAGGCATATATCCTATTAATCCTACAATGCTGTAATAAAACACAGTGACATATAGGCTACATTTCACAAGTTTTATTAAACATCATTAAACAGGGATAGTGTTAATAAATGATCATTAAACAGGGATAGTGTTAATACATGAAAGTGAAAATAAATTGCGCAACCACGAGTTTGTGTAAACGTAATATGGAATGCAGGTGCACAGACTAGGCTACAGATGAACGGGACAGAGAGACTAAACGTCAGTGTAATTCTATGGCGTTATAGATGGAGTTAAACAACTTACAACTGCCCATAAAATCGACAGTGGTGTACATTAGGTTCAGGATACCATCTTGACACAAGCCCATCAAATATGTGCTGGCGCCAACCACTTCTCGCCAATAAAAGCCAACGTCAGCAAGGTGCGAGGAAAGGGCCGTCAGGCAGGCTTCAGCCTGCGAGGACACACAGCCTGACAGTGCGGTCAAGTTGCCCGGCTGCAAGAGGATCAGGGACGGCAGCACCATGATCACGAAAACGGCGATGGTCTTGAGAAGTCCGAGCCGCGGGGTCGTTGCGCCGTAGGAGCCGCTCTCGTGCGGAACGGAGATCTTGTCCACCTCACGGAGTGTGAGCGAGTCCCATTTTTGGACATCGAAGTTACGCACCAGGGGGCCGACGTCCATGTCCGTCCGAGAGGGCAGCGGCGTTTCCCTGACGACCCGCAACTTGTCCCTGAACTCTTGCATCCGCTCCAGAAAGCAGAGGGGGTCGGACACATTCCTGAAGGACTCAGCGATGCTGAGCGCCCGGCTCTGCTCTTCCAGCGCAGCGCTCAGTTTATTGATCTCCGGGTCGTAGGCTTGCAGAACGACCAATTTCAACGTCTCAAAATCAGAGAGAATCTCGTTCTTTTTGTGGTCAAGGGCGCTGGTTAGTTTATCAAAGTAATCTGTTACTTTTTCTGCATCCCTAGAGACCAACTGAAGCGCCCTTTTCTTACTGGCTTCCAGTGTCTCCAGGCAGGACAGTATATCTGTGTTGTGCCAGCTCTCCACCCCTTGGAATAAATCCTCAAATGCGGCTTTCTCTTGTTCATATGCATCTTCCAGAGCACAGAACTTGTGTCCTTTATGGTCACCTGTTGTAGCACAAAACCCACAGATGAGTTTTAGGTCTGTAGCACAAAATATATTAAGTGGCTGACCGCTGTGCTGTTTACAAAATGACATCCTCGGCAAAACTCTGATCTTGTTGTACTTCTCCACTATTCCACGAAGAGAATAGTTGATCTGCAGGCTATTTGCGCCGTTGTGAGGGGTCTCTTTGCGGCAGGTGGGACATTTGAAAGGTGTTCTCCATGCTGGACTCCTGTTCCCTTCCAAAATCCCTTCCAAGCATTTCTTACAGAAACTATGTGAACACAGCAGAACTCGTGGGTCATCAAAGAGACAGCAGCAGATTGGGCATGTCAGGTCCTCTTCCAGAAGCTCCATGTTGTTATTCTGTAAAAGACATCGGATGCGCGAAACGTTAGTCTATAATAGCAAAAGATCAAACAGGCTAAGGTTTGGCTGCCACCACGGCATACAACACCAAACCCCTCACACACGATACGTACCCACCCAGTGTTACCTCGTTTGGAAAAACAAAAAATAACGGCACATATTCTGCACGATCGTGTAGCAGGCAGGCAGTCCGAAAAGGATACAGATTTGGACCGATCAGCCCACCTCAAAACCGAAATGACATTCATCGCATCGCCATACCCGCGAAAAAAAGGATACATGGTGAAAAATGTGTTGTCAGCTCCGCAGCGGTTCCCTTTTTCCATCTGACTAGCATCCTACTCTGCTACACTCAGACATCCACTGGCTGCAAACTATAGAGACCACGATAAGCGTTGTAGTACGTTATAAACCGCGTCAAAGAACTAGACTGTTTAATAGGCATATTTCTCACGGTTAAAAATCTACAGATTGCGTTTGGATTGGACTTTATACTCATCGTCTTCCATTGCATTGCTTTGGGAAGAAGGGGGAAAAAGCAGGGAGGCTCGCCAGCGACACGTACGGCGTGTCACCGCATCAAAGAAACCTATGTGACAAATTACCGACAAATTGAGTTCGCGTTACAGATAGTTGGTCCTTGTTGGCATGGTGTGAGGAAGGCTGTGACAGATTTTGCAAGCGCATAGTAACATGCAACTACTGGACCCAAAAAAATCACTCACCGCCAGCTGCTGAGACGCACACAGTGCAACGCAATCATGGCGCTTGTTGCTGTGCAGACTTCACCCTTTTCCGGGGAAAAATTAACCATTTCAGAGCTGCATGGGAATTGGGAAGGCTTGGATGAAACTGCGGCAGTGCCACCTTCATTTCTCAGGCAGGTTTAAACATCACGAGACAACAGTACATGCCAACACGAGTGGTCTGTGTGTGTTTTGGATTTTCTGACTTGGTTTATTGTTTACCATTTGATGTTTGACGTTTTCGTTCCAGTGCCTCAAAAGCAGAGGCTCCCTGGAAGTTGGATGGGGGAGGGGCTGTTGCTATGCAAAGCATTACAGCGTCAAAGAGACTCAACTAGGTAGTCCCAGGCTCCCAGTTAGTTTGGCATAACACATTTCACACAAGCCCTTTTCCCGTCCCACTTACATTACTTATATTTTTGATACTCATGCCTCATGGTCATGGATAGTCACTCGCAAAAGGCAAAAGATGCGAGGGAAGACAGTTTCAGATCATCAATCATTGCTGATCCAGCCACAACTTTGAGTTGCTACCTTTCAGATAGTCAAAAACAACTAATTGAGGAGTCATATGATGTTTTTTTTAGTACTGTATTTTATTTGTCTGTCATTTAATGTTGTATGAAATGAGTTCAAAGGGACCCCAATGCAAACAAGCCTAACATCCTTCTTGTAGTTTATCCTTTTAGTTGACCCTGTATCAGTGAACTGTACTGTACTTTTTCCTATGCAAACTTCTAATAAAGTATTCAATCAATCACTCTATCAATCAATGTGCATTATCCACATTATCCACATAGGGATGCTGTGTGCCCTTTTATACCATTTATAAACAAAACTCGCCCCCACCCCAGCATGATGCGGGGGGATTATGTAACATTACGGGTCGATAACCAATAGTTACTTAGTCACGTGTAGAAATGTTGACCTTGATTTTCTTCCCTTGTTTCCATGCCATCAGGAGCAACTGCCTATCTTTGCAAGCAATGTGATTGGGTGCGTTGGGTAGATGGCTTTAGGTAGCATTTAAACTGACCGCAGGGTGTCGCTGTTGTTTTAAGTGGCGCATTTTGTGCATTTTCTACAGCTCCCTAAAAGTGTTTCCGGATGTTTTTGTGCATGATCAGGGGGGAAAAAATGGCTGCCATGTTTACGTGTTGTCTAGGCTGCTGCGGAGACGGAGGTTCGGGACACATACCCCTCAAAGAAATGCCCACCGTTCAATTAGACACACACCATATGGGTAAGTCAAGTGTTTTGTCTCCGTCTCAGACTGTGTGCTGTCAACCAATATCTACTAGACGTGTCGGTGGTTTTGGAGGTAACTAACTAGCTAACGCTAGCTCCTGTTAGCGTCGCAACTCGCAAATTACCCTACTCTTTACCAACCTACTGCATTTGGCTTAAAATCTTAACAGCCCCCAGCAATATTACTCTAACATTATCCCTTAATTTGGTGAAGATATTTATAAACAACAAATAAGGAAAGTCAGCAAATCTAACAAGTGATTAAGCGCCAGGAGGATCCCCAGATTCCCCACACACCCTGGAACACTGTCTGTGTAACAGTAAGTAGTAGGTTTCGGGTCGTTCATAATTCATATACATTAGCTCCTTCCTCTTGCCTTACTTTCCATCTAAGCTTTTATTTGTGTAGTATAGGCATGTGTTTTCTTCATGGTTACAGTGGGTGAGCGTCAACAATTGGATCTTGGCATTTCCAGTTACTAAAAGGAAGTTAACAAGGCAGATCACCTCATCTGTAACCAGACACCAGAGGGAAGCAGCACTGTGGACTGAAATATAATGGACAGGGTTGTAGCACCAAATTCTGGGCCCTAGGTACAGGGTAGCCCTGAATACATGACGGTCATATACATGACATGTATGTGTATATGACCGTCATGTATTCAGGGCTAGGGACAAGGATTCACTGTGATTGTTCTTAATAGAGGGGGGGGGGGGGGGGGGCTAGTAACTCAGTCCAACAATTTACAATTTAGGCATTTGGGCAGGTGCTCTTAATCCATAGAGATTTATGTAGGTAGACCACACACCTATTCAGTTATAAAAATTATAACAAAGCGATCTAAATTACATGTATGGTAATTGAGGATAGGCAAGTGCTACGGTAAGTGCTATGGGCCAAGGTAGAGTCTGAAGAGGCAGAAGACTTTATACTGTTTATTCCACAGTATGGGGGCTAGGAGGGCTAAAGTGTCTAGGACGCGTGGATCGTTGTCCTGGGGTTTTTAGTGAGGGTTTGTCAGCATCCCTGTGTTAGCTGATCTGAGTGAACGGGTGGGGTTGTAGGGATCAGTCCCACTCCTCCTCCCCTTGTGATGCCCCTGATAATGGGTGTCATTTAACTGAGTAAGTTTGAGTAAAGTCTGATTAGTTTATTTTTTTTAATTAAGCATTTCTGCCTACGACTGCACATGAGTTATTATTGTTTTTTTTTATTCCCGAATATGAACTGCAACATTTGGATTGTCTCCCATTCAGGCACAGATGTTGTCATTGTCAAAAGTGGACGGCGGATATGCGGCACTGGGGGGTGTCTTGCCAATGCTCCGCTTCATCAGAATAAGAGTTATTTTGAGTTCAAGATCCAGTCTACTGGTAAGCTACAGCTGTCAGCTGATCTACCATTTCTGTTCCGCATAATGCATTTCATTGACTCATGTTTTGAACAGGGCTATTGATAGGCCAGTTACATAATCCCCTGATCGCAATTATTGTGGTCTCGCCTGCAAGGCGAGAACACTATGTTATCTTCATCATTTATTTACCAAGTTCCGCCACAGACAGTACAGAGGCAGGGCCCTTAGCCGATGAGGTGCAATGGGCGTCTGGGAGTGGTGTTAGCTGGAGTATTGGTTGAGCTTCACATGACAGTGAAGCAGAATATAGTCATGTTGGCAAACATAAGAAATGAAGGAAAAACAACAATTTATTTGATTAAAAGTAGGGATGGGACGATACGCCATATAATCGTATATCGTGATAAAAACACTCATGATAATCGTATTGTGGATATTTACTTTATCGCGATATAGTCCTCCGCCATGCACTGGGATCAATTCACCTTTTATTTGCCGAGCTGCATATCCGGTACCACTTAAACCCTCTAGAATTGGTAAAAGGTACTTATATATACGTACTTGATACAGTCATTTTTTTCACTCTATCAAATTTCTACAAGCAGATCTACAAGCTCAAAATGCGTCACAACTATGTGAGCTTGTAGATCGGCTATTTTTGGGCAAACGTTCCGCCCCACTAATGCTATAGTCTAATCAGAACACCTGTGTAAGGCTGTGTTTACCCAAGAAATGTCCGCTCTTAGAACTACATTTGGCACACCCTATAATCGTGATATGAAATTTTCATATCGTCCCATCCCTAATTAAGAGTTTTTATTTTAGTTATTTTTTTAATTATTTATTTACGAGCGAGCCCACACTGTTTCGTAGGAACAGTACTTCTAGTTTTAGATAATATTTTGCATAATTGTCATAATTGTTTCTATATTTACTAGTATTAACATAGGCCTACTGTAACATAAAAATAAAATTGTGGAAATAGCAGACCTACAAGCTCACAACAGAATGATCTACTAGCTCACAATTGTGTGTACCTTAAATGATTAAATATGTCATCAGTTCTTTTAAGTTATTTGTCATACCTGCCCTGTGACCCTCTGGCAACTGCAATTATTGTTTACGAGGCCTAAAAGTCGAACAGAAATTAAGTATTATTTATGTTCAATGCTAAAAACAAAATTAAATCATTAATAACAATGACTTGTAAGACAATCATCAAGTAAGATGTCATGACCCATGACAGCCCTAGTTATTTAAAGTGGATGTAATGGACCACCAAATTCAGGCCGAAGGTTGACTGTTGAATGTTGATGTCACATTGAACATCTGCACTCTTGTGCCCTGTGTCTAGGTATATGGGGAATAGGTGTGGCCACTCAGAAAGTGAATCTTAATCAAGTACCAATGGGCAGAGACACAAACAGCCTGGTTCTGAGGCATGATGGGTCAGTGTATCACAATAATGAGGAGAAGAACCGTCTACCTGCAAACAGCCTGCCTCAGGAGGGGGACATTGTGGTGAGTACAGCATATTTTTCCTAGACCAGTGGATTTCAAAGTAGTCTCTGGGGACTCTCAGGGGTCCAACAGCATGTTCCAGGTGTGTAACCAAACCAGATGTGTAATGTAAGGCTGTCAGCAAATATTCCATTTTCACAAATTCAATATTATAAATAAAAGAATGTTCGACTATAAAATAAATAAGGTTTGAATTAAAATAGAATAAATAAATCTGCCACACAAGTTCTCGCGAGACTCTGGCCGCAAGTAACCTTAAGCGACACGTTGTGGGCTTATAGATTAGCTGTGTTTGCCACGGGGCACTGTCATACGACAAAGGATAAATTGTCTGTAAGCAGTAAACACAGACTTCACAACGCAGACACACACACACAGTAACCAGACTCTCTGTACTAGAAAGCACACATGTTTAATCACACGCCAAGCTGAAACAGGCAATTTGTTTGGTAGTGAAGGCAAAACAGTTTACAACGAGACTCGACCGAAAAAGCAATATTTTCCCTCACGGTAAAACTGCCTCCTTGTTAGGGCTGGGTGCAATAACCGCAATACCACGGTTGTGTTATTTGTCCATCCAGATGGCCAGAAAGAACAAATGTTACCATTAAACGTGCAATAGACTGCAAATGTATTGAATCACATGAAAACCTGCTTGAAAGCACAATGCCCAAAGGGTGTTTTGCAGCTATATCATTTCAAATCAAAACATAATAATTTACAGCCAACCCTTGATGGGTAGATTAATGATAGCGATGTGACCATAAATTCATGTTTTAAAAGTGCATCAATTGATCAACTTGTTTTCCTTGTTTTGTGTTTCACAGGGTATCACATATGATCATGTGGAACTGAATTTGTATTTGAATGGGAAAAACATGCATTGTCCCGCTTCAGGGATCCGAGGCACTGTGTTTCCAGTAGTATATGGTAAGTATATTTGTGAACACCTCAACTTCTATTAATTGATCCAGGTTGGTTATTATTGGCCTAAAGTGCCATTCAAACTGAGCATGATAACTATAACTATGACGATAACTATATGAGCATCTACGCTGATAAACAACATTTTGTGTAAACAGTGGCACAAACAAGCTGCACAGTCGAGCTGTGTGTGAGCCTGAAGCTGGATTTTTACTTTGAAAATGCCGATCTACAAGCTCACAGTGTGACGCGTTGAGGTTTTAGATCGGCTTGTGGGTTTGGAGATCGGCTATTTTCGGTCGTACGACAAGGTATACATTCGGCTTGAGTCAGAGCCCTCTTGGAAGGGTGTGGGGAGTGAGAGAGAGATGATATAATAATCTGAATGATTATTAATTACAAGAAGACTAGATAGTTGTACCCGAGTCCTGAGGTAATGCCAGCTAGCCTGCTAGTGTTACCTACTCATAATCCTCATCAAGCCTTTTGAGTGAGAGTGGATCCCAGATGTTATGATGGATTTTGAATGACCTTAATGTAATTATCATTCACAAAATCGCTTGGAGTGATCCAAACGATATTGTCCGAATGTCCACAGCTAGTTATAGTCGTTATAGTTATGGTGTGGATCAATTTGATTTTAAAACAACATATTTATAGTTATTGTGCTTGGTGTGGCCTACTTACCCAGCAAAATATAATTCTAGTGAAAAAGCTCTGCACTTAGTTATTGATACTGTTTTTTTGTTTCACTAGAGGGCAGTATTTGTACACTTAGGCTTAGAATGACTACTGGTCTGACTGGCATGTTAAGCCCATTTACTATTCTTTCCTAGGAAGCCATTTGTTTTCATTCATTTCAGTACAGTATGAACTTTTTAATTTGCTTGAGATAGGTATTAGAAAATCTGCCAACTAAAGGTTAAAAATCACCTCAAGCACTACGCTGACCTTGGTACTGTGTAAGTAACAGCTACAGATAACAGTGAAGTTACTAGGTTTTCAATGTAATGGGTCCCGGGGACCCACAGGTGGTCATTCAAATGGGTCCCAGAAAAGTTTTATGAGTCCTCAATACAATGTTTTCGAGCGCTGTGAGCTTGTAGATCGGCTATTTTCAAAATGTTTGACTATTTCTTATATTTATTTTACAATTTGGCTAATGTTTGAACTTAGAACTAGGATTTCTAAATACACTAGGCTACAGACACCCATTTAATTATATTTATATCACTGGGACCCCAATTTATATTAAATGTTAAAATACTAGAGTACAAATGGAACAGGTCCATTTGGTTCCATTTGTTCACCGAGTTACAGACCCATAAAGTTCTATTTGGTTCCTAACTATCATTTATCTGGGGACCCCCTGGAACTCCCTGAAGGACCCAGGACCCCACTTTGAGAACCACTAGTGAAAATAGTTTTTAGCTGTTCCAGGTTTAACTGATAATACATCTTTACAGTGTTTATCTTACACAATACATTAAAAAAACGAATTAAACTATCTAAACTAATATAGCAACTTAAGTAGAAGAAGTAAATTATTTTAACATGGACTCCAATGGAGGCGCATCCCCGGGACCCCAGGACCATGACATGAATGAGTCCCTGGGCGACTTGAATGAGTTTTTGATGCGGGATGCGCATGTAATGACATCACTGAGATAATACAATTAATAATGGTTTTGTTAGATTTAGGTGTGCTAATGTGATGCCAAATACCATTTCACAGTGGTTATGGTTGTCAACACTGTCAATAACACTAATATAAGGCAAACATAAATGTTACATACATTGCTTACATCACAATGTACCAAGGACAGCCTAGTCTATGGCAACAAACCTTAAAAAGTGGCATAGGGTTTAGTCCAACTTTATTGCATTTATTTGAATATGCTATTCATAAGTCTAGCTAAAACGTCAGTATCTTCGTAATGCTGACATAAGTCAGCCAGATAAGTAGAGGATTTTAAGCTGGGAACAAATCAAATGAATAAATAAATAGCATAATCTGTAATTATTCAAAAGTCTAACAAATGGTAGCATATTTGTTGGCTATGCTGTATTGTTCTATTGGAGGTTATACTTCCTTGACAGCTTTTATTGTTATCCTTCCAACAGTCTCCCAACAAACTAATTTAGGTTTTCTATACAAAAATATATTTAAATACTTGGCCATTAAAAGTAGGGTAAGTGATATTTTGGTTAAATAAAGGTGCCATGGCATTGGTCCGAAGGTTCATTAGTCCGAATCTGTTAAGAATACTATACCTAACCCTAACCCAAACCCTAACCCTAACCTCAGTAACCCTAACTAAATTTGGACTAATGAACCTTCGGACTAATGAACCTTCGGACTTATGGGCAGTCCCCTAAATAAAAGTGTTCTATATTCTGATTATAGTAATCATGTTTGTTCAGTAACAGGGATATCCCAGTCTCTCCAATAAACTAAAAATATGCTTTTGGTTGCCAATTTCAGCCAACCCGATACCCGTCATTATCTCAAAATCCAATCCAGACCCAATCCAGACCCAATCTTATAAAAGTACATTTATCCTGTATGAGTTCTCTCTCCTGATTGGATAACAATTTTATCCCAACCTGAAAATACATTTTCTGTTTACTAAAGAGCTGAAGAGACAGGCAATACTCTATAGAAATGACTGATTACTATCAGAATATAGAGCTACATTATTTTCATCATCATTATATTATGTTGTGTACACTTTAACATATTTTTGTTTAAAGTACTATCAAACACTGAGAAGCAAAATAGAAATATTCTAATTTCTACATTCACTGACTCAAAGTGAACTCTCCTATGATATAGAGAAATATTTCAATAATGAAATTCAATTGAAATCTACTATAAAGCATATTCTTATGTTTGTAAATCTAAATCTTATTGTTTTTGCTAGAACCTATGACTCGGTAGCAAAAATTATATCATTAATTTTGTATACTTTACGTTTGCTGAGGACTGTTTGTTATTTAATCAATTAACAAGATACCGTATATTCTGCTTAATTAAGACTACATGGATCTTCATAATGGATTTCTTTACGTTTTCTGAGTTCCTGTATGGTAAATACATTTTCTTAGAATACATACTGTATGTATACTGTAAAAACTATTATATGGTGGTGACATCTAATTCCATATTACATAAATCCTGAGACCTGTTAATAGTAATAAATGAGTAATAAAACAGAAGAACTTCTGATTTATGTTCAATATTATTATTTTGTTTTTTCCTGTTCTAGTGGACGACAGTGCCATCTTAGACTGCCAATTTAGCGACTTCTACCACACAGCTCCTCAAGGCTTTGAGAAGATCCTGTTTGAACAACAAATCTTCTAATATAAGCAGCACCTCAGTTCCCCCCTTCTTCTCCTCTCCGACACGCATACACTACGTACACCAGCGACTCTCAACCTGTGGGCAGTGAGGATATAGTAGGCCCCCAAATAATTGGCCAAACGTTCAGATTTTGGTGTGGTAGGTTTTCTTTAAAAGCTTGAAAAATTAGTTTTCATTGTGATGAATTGGGACTTTTTAAAAGGATAGTAAAGCAATCTTGAGCACAATCTCTGAGAATGCACCCATCTGACACAGCAGCCGACAACAACCTGCTTTGAGATTTTCAAGAGGGCCCTGATCCATTCCACATAAGGTTGAGAACCGCTGCACTACACACAACCTCTTGAAACAGTTTGACATTGATTGGATCAAGTCTTTATGTCTGCCTTTGATTGTCTCAGTCTTACTATCCTCTGATTAGTCTTTTTGCTGCTGCTCCTCTCTGTTCAAGTTAAGTTAACCTTGATAAAAATGCAAACACCTGGGTAGATCTGATTGGCCGAAAGGGTATGTAGACTGATGAAAGAGAGTCACGTTTGCTTGTTACCGTTTTGCAGTAGTAATCATACTTGTTATACTGAACTCTTTCTGGTTTCTGCTTAGGCTTTCAGATGTGTATACTGTACATGTTTATCTCTGCCAGGAAGTGTTTGAGTGCAATGGTAAAATATTCCCATTTATCAGGACCAGAAGCCATGTTTCGTCGACATGATTTATTGTAGAGTGCGTTATATTTTGGAAGGTATGTCTGAATGTAAATGCCATGTTGGCATGGGCCCCAGATTTATTTATATGTATTTGATTCATAGATTAAAATCAATATTTCACTTGGGTATCTTTTTTTTCCTTATTTTTTTCCCTTTTTTTTTTTTTTTTTTTTTTACAATAAATTGAGCCATCAGTCACTCACTAATTGCTTCCTTTAAACAGATGCAGCATACTATACTACTTGTATGTGTCTAAGAAATTATTAATTAGTAATGTTTATAAGGTTGGCTAGAAGTCCTGAGAGATGAATTCACATCTTAGGATCAGAGGTTGACTTTTAGAGGTTGAAATTTGAAATGTTACTAAGGTGAATTATCGCATTAATATTAGACACTAATATTTTAATTGTTTTCTAAATGACCATATAGCCTACATGATTTTCTTCCCCTTATTTTGTCGTCTTTTATATGGGGTATTTATTCCAAATAAAGTAACGTTTGCAAAGCGAGTTTCTCTGACTAGAGATTCTATAAATATCTATTCTATTGTATTGGCTTTGCATTTCCACTACTGAAGTGAGAAAGTTGTAAATGATATTTCAAATGCTTTTGTTTTTGTTTGCACTAATGTGATTGTATAAGCAAATCTGAATATTACTGTTGACTATTAAAATGTTGTGTCTGGAAGCAACCATGTTTTGGTGTCTCTTATCCCCATCGTCTTGTTTTAAGCAGATCGTTTTTCCTCATTTACTATTTGTGAGGAGTTACCAGTGATTCTCAAAAACAAAAAAACAGGAGTCCTTGAGGAGGCTTCAGGCGACCCCGCCAGCCAAATAAGTAATCAATTTATCTTCCTTGAAATTAAAAGTTTTGAGGACGAGAAGTTAAACTTGTCTCACGCAGTTAGCTATGTAATCATCCATGAAAGAAAGAGGGTCTGGGTATAGTATAATCTGATTTTCAGTAGGAATTAAAGTAAAAAAAAAAAGTAGCCCACAAAATCAGGAAAATGCTTCATTTTTTGAGTGTGATTCGTATTTTGGCATTATTTGATTTGGAACAGACAAAGAAAAAAAATCTTAAAAAAAAGTATTCCTTAATTTTTCATACCCAGACCAAAGAGCCACCTGTCTGTTAAACCTAGCTTATCATATAGGTATTATAAACAGTGGTGTAAAGTAGCCTAACTACCGTAAGTACATTTACATACTGTAGGCTACTTATAAGTTAAACGTCTTTGTTGTTTTACTCCAATAGGCCTACATCTCGGATCCAAATATTGTACTTTTAGTCCACTACGTTTATTTGCTTGTAGATCTGCTATTTCAAAAGATTTGAAAACTTGAAATGGGACACTCTGCATATTGAGTACTTTTACTTTTGGTATTTCTATATTGCAGTATTGAAACTTTTACTTGAGTAAGATATGTGCCTACTTTTTTCCACCACTGCCTACCTAGCTTATGAAATATGTCATATCATATGTATTATTATGAATGCGTCGCGGATCCCATGGAAATCAGGACAATCGGAGGAGGTATGCGGAGCTCCTCCTCTCCCTCTGCGATGTGTTACGTCTTCCGCCCCCTTCCTGGAGCCAGCAGCAGAAGAGCACAGTCTTTAACGGCGGATCCCTAAAGCCGGACTTAACAGCAAAACCCTATACAGCCATGGCAGAAAACGCCGGCTCGGAAAACCACCGCATCAAGAGTTTCAAAAACAAGGGACGCGATGTCGAGGTGAGTCGGGACGTAAACATGATGATGGTGACCAAACGGATCATGCTGTGTGTGTGGTTTTTTTTAGACGTAAAGCTTCAGTTCTTGGGCCTCGCCGGGGGATCCTGGCCCCGGCTGCAGCTTACCAGCCAGCCAACTCTTGGCTAAATGCTAGCTAGCTCTGGTCCATAGCGCTAGAAGGAGTTCTCCCTAATGCTATGTCACAGATGAATCCTTGCGCTCACAGCCGCGGTAGCCCAGGCTGCTCAGCCTCTTGTTGTAGTAAAAATAAAAAATACACTTTCGCTACTCACCAAAACAAAGACGGTTCTAAGATGTCAAAAGCCCAATGTCTTTAGTGGGGACACTCGGAGCCCCCACCTCACGTCTAAAATACATTTTATTTGCCCAAAAATACATAATTTCACCTGAAGTTTTAGCTACTCCACACCGCCCTCTACAGGTCTTGTCAATAGAAATTTCTATTGACCGGATGTTGCCTTCCGGTGAGATATCTTCTTTTCTGGCTAAAAAGTGTATTTTAGACGTGAGGTGGGGTGCTCAGAGTTTTCCCACTAAGGGAAGTAGGCTTTCCTCTCCCTAAATCCGTCTTTATTTTGGTGAGTAGCGAAACTGTATCTTTTATTTAGACTACAGACGAGAAGGTGCGCAGCCTTTCCTGCGGGCGCAGGGATCATCGATGACTTAGCGTTAAGGATATGGACCAGAGCAAGGCTTATGCTAGCTAGCTGTCGCGGGTGCTCAAAAAGTCGCCATTGGCCTATCTATAAGCAATTGTTATGTCACACTCGTCATGGTGGTTACGGCGGTTTACTTCGCTACGCCCTCGCCACCGGCATTTTATCGTCCGGTCGTTGTTTAACGCTTAAACTGGCACCGAAAAACCAACTGTCGACGGAATTGGTGTGACAGGGATATTCCTGTCACTGCTCGCTAACTAGGTGGCTGTAGCTGGTGAGCTAGCGCATTAACAGCGGCGAGGCTGCCACTGACAGGGCCCTGGTCTACCTTCTTGCTGTTCTACTGACAGTAGTGGTTTTCAACCTTTTTCATGTCAAGGTCCGTTATTTATTCGGCATTTGAGCCACGGACCACCATAGGATGAGGTTTAGCCTCTCAGACCCAAAACTTTGAATATTTTTGTTGTCGTTGGATAAGATTGTCCACAATTCCATGCTGTATTGATGTGGTGCCAATGGGAGAGATAACAGGCAAAAGTTGATCAAAATAACAATTCTTCTACACTTTCTAATTATGTAGACTTCTTGTAGAAGTAATGCAGATGTTTAAACAATCCATATGGTTACCTACCAACTCCCCATCATTTATCTGGGGACACCTGGACCCCCTCAAGGACCACTGGTGGTCCCCGGACCACTGGTTGAGAACCACTGTTCTACGGGAGGTAGTTAGCTAATGTCAACAAACACTATTCAATAAAGTTAAATTGTCATATTTATTCAACATGTTTTTTTTTACTGACTTGCGTTACGAGAAAACTGTTACAAGAGTTCATTACAGATCTAACACAGCAGCCCCTCCTTGTTAGCAATAGCAAATCAGATGAGCTACTTGATACCTAGGATCCGACAGTGATGTCACAACTAAAGCACCGGCTAGGGAAAGTGCTTCAGGACGTTTGCCTTGAACCCAACCGCAAAACCTCGCCGTTATTGAATGTCGAAGCAACTATTTTCCCTGACAGAAAATATACATTTTACATTTAAAGGTGAAAATACATCAATTTTGTCGGCCCGACCACCAAGTACACATTAACAATACTGAATGGGCAGGGGTCGATGAAACTACAGAGGCTACACGCTCTGATTGGTTGTGACGTCACGGACTGTCCCTGGCATTTTTACTGTAGGTCAGAGCCGCTACATTTAGCAAAGCAAACTGTCAGCTAAGATGTAGAAACTGTAGCAACCTGGCTATGATGTTGCTGTGTATGCGGATGTACCGGCTGTTCATCAAACGTGCCGCCAATCCCAGTCAGTCACAAAACCACTTTTGGCAATTTAGATCTGTAACAGAATAACTAGCACGCACCATAGCAATACCAATGGTAGCCGTTTACTACTGAATACTATAAACCTTATACCGTAATCTAAATAAAATGTTGGATATAGATTCAACTAATGGTGCAAGCCGTGCAACATTGGAACATAATGACAAATGTTGACACAGGCGACACATGAATGGCTTTGGTTGTAAACCTCATACCGGTAGACGTCTTGTATTGTGTCTCAGGCAAATATGCACTCACTGACCTGAGTAGGCTAGTCAATCGGCACATCTGTACGGTAGATTGACGGGATTGTCGTTCCTCGTGACAATTTATAGCATGCTTTGACGATACGTTCGCATTCGAATAGATTATGTCTGTCTGTTAGATTTATTTAAAATCTAGGTGGTTAAGGGTAAGGCGTCCTGAGCCTTTGGCCCACATAGATCCCTGCTTGTTGAAATTCAAAACATTATAGCCTCACGCCAAAGTCAAAAGTTAATATTATGCAGTTATTTTTCTGCTGTACTGATAATGTCTGAGAAAGTTTAGTTATGCATGCTTATAGAAAAGAGGCTTAATCGAAGATGCTGTACGTGTCTCTTCTAATATAAGTGAAAAGAGACAATATAGATACTAGTGTAAACATTGTTTTCATTATCTGTATTGTCAGTCTCACCATAAACTGAACCACTGTTTGTTGTTTTGAAACGCACCAGTGTGATGAGCACATGGCTACTACTATGACAGACAAACATAGCCAAATGCATTCCTGATACTATTTCAGGCGACTTGCTAGAGCCTATGCTATGAATTTAAGTTTTCCAAAGTGTAAACAAAGACAATAGCACTGACATTTCTACAATGGGATTTAGCCTAATTAGAATTATTTCAGTTTTGCTGGCCAAGGCTTAGAGATGAATCATTCTTCATTATTACGGTTACTGTGCATATTATGTTTCTGTAATTGAATGTTAGGTCAGTCATGTATCATTAAGAGTGAGATTGGACAACATTTAAATCATTTGGCATTGAAGTGTCACCTGTCTGTTGGTGACTGGACTTTCAAGATTCAGGATGTAATTGTTGTGTTGGACAGTTGTGTCAGTCCATGCATGGGTACAGCAACGAATGTCAAACACAGTTAGGTCTGGCGTACATCAGTCAAACTACCCTGCTACCCTAATTTACAGATTGACAGTCAGGCTATGATCTGCATTTGGAGAAGGGGCCTTTGGTCAGTCAATTATTTTCAGTCAGATGTCATGACTGTGTTCTTCTGTGGTGGCTGGGGAGACACCTCTCCACTCCTCAGCCTCCTGAGTTAGTTATGACTGGCCCTGATTACGTAAGAGGCTATTTAGGAAGGCAATATGAACTGCAGCAAACAGTCACAAGATCTGACTGAGACCATCTCAAACTGTTCTGGATGGACTGTAAACAAATGTATGAACACACCATATAGCCAAGCAGTTTTACCTTTTCATGCTTATTCTGTTTTTATTCCATCTATTTAACAGGTCAATTGATTTGATTTCTTACGCTCACACCTGCTGTGCCTGTGACATGTTTTGGGACAAAGTTGATGCCCTATTTGTCATTGTTAAAAGCTAAATTGAGCTACTTGCCTGCTTTGTGATATGATTTATGCAAGTTGGTCTTTTGTAAGATACTATATAATGGTTAATAGTATTGTTATATAAACCAAGTCAGAATCACGTTGTTGATTCTTACTCTGCTGTCACTGTCACTGCTAGTGATATTTTTCCAAGAACAGGTTCTTGGTAAGAACAAAACACAATTGTTTCGAAAGTCATGTCATAGTTGGAATTTGCAAGCTCTTATACAACTTTGGGTCACCTACCGTAAGCTGAGAGAAGCTATGTGGTTTAAGGCAGGTAACGGGCAGTGGGAGGGAGTTTTCAAGAGCTCATGTAATTCTGATTAATTATGATAATCTAATTCATACAGAAATCTTTAGTTCCTCTTATGCAAGCTTTTATGAATAGATAGTTCCAGCTATGCATTTCCATTGGTTTAAATACAGTATGCTCTCCTAGCATTGCTAAAATAAAGATAAACGCACATCTCAAATGAAATATGTTTCATCACTGTTTGTGTTTATATGGTAAGGGAGATGCTTATGTGTCTAGTAATCTTACGTTGATTACTTGCTTTGATAGTCTTTCTTAAGTGTACAAGGAACTAGTGCTTTACAAACTTGCTAGTTTTCACCATTAATGTATAATGTTTATACTTTGTTGAATATTGTTGGAAACTGTTGTAAAATCAAAATATAACACGAGATGGTGTTCTTTATTGTTCTTTACATCAGTGATGATAATTGCATTTGTTCAAATGCCTCATTCATAACCGCATCACTTTCATGGCAATAATGACGGTAAAGAACTCTCTCTTCTTATATATTATTGCTTAAAAGACTGTTTCATTTGTTTAATTTTCTGTGTGTGTTCCTGTGTTACAGACTATGAGAAGACATCGAAATGAAGTGACAGTTGAGCTGAGAAAGGTGAGAACCAACCAGAATATTTTCTGGAACTCAAAGTTATGTGTAGATTATTCTTTGGGTGTTTTAAGTTGCTTTGAGTACCAAATGGATGTGACTTAATTACTGCATTAATAAAGTAAGAAAAACTCAAATATAGCTTACACTCCACATGCTTTTATGTGACAAATCCCATGTAGCCACACATGCACAGTCTGCACACACAACCTGGACCAAAAGTGAATGATGATGATGTTGGTAGGATAATTTGCCTTTGCCCAGATTGGGAAGAAGTTTTCAGCCATTGGAAGCAACATGGATGTTGTTGCAACTTGCAGCAAAGGACCTCAAAGTGTCATATATTGCTGATGGACAGAATCAGTAGAAACTCTTATTTGGACACATCTTGTTTATGATCTTTGCTTGTCTGTTGCAGTTTTTATGGTATATCCAGTATCCACCTAAAATGCAACTCCTATTTGATTGCTATATTTTTGTAATAGTTTAAATTGTTTACACAAATTACACATTGCACAATTTTCAAAACTAGTCCCTCAAAGCTAGAAGCCAGTATCTCCAAGGCTTTAAAACATACTACAACGGGTGCTTCACATGGTCTACTTCATTGTCTAGTTACAGCTGTGTCTAGAACTCTGGAATAAAGCTTGCTAGGATGTTATCAACAAATAACTTCGTAACATTTCTTGTTGTAATCATGTATTGGAGAAGTTTTTTTTTATCTCTCTGATCTTATGAATTTTAGATCATACTGTATTACTAAGTTGATGCCAGGCATGCCACATTGAAGTTGGTCCCTGTACCCCATCATCAGTTTTTATTTTCTGAAAATATTTTCTGAAAATAAATAGACCATCTAAAGCCTTGCACTTTTGTGCATGTACACCTTTTTTCAATCCTTTCTCTGATAAAGGACCCCCCCCTCAAAATGTGCCCACATGACATCGATTTACTTTTTGCAGTGTCATTTGTTCTCCGTTTCTGTAGTGTCAGCGAAGAGTGAGCGAGAAAGCAAGAATGGGTAGTGTGTGGTAGATGAGGCTATCCCTTGCGTCTGACTTTGAGTCTGTGCCAGAGATAAGTTACAGGTCGAGGTGTAACTATTTCACTGCTGCCAAGTCAAATGTTTTATCCTCTCAGTGGCCATCTTTATGGTACACACACCTATTTAGTATCAAGCAGGTGTCACCTTCCAATCACCTCTCATTAAGGGGGTGACTGGATGTTGGTATATTCATTCTCACTAAACTACTCGCTGTAAAGCTGTGATTATAAACCTTTTTGATTTCAAGGACTTATGTCACAGAACTCCATTTGATATATTTCTATTTATCTGTGGGACCGCAATCTAGACTGTACAGAAACATATGGACCCTTAACGGGTCCATTTCGTTCTGTTTGTACACCCTCTGAGTCACAGACACATAAGTTTCAATTTGGTTTGTCTTTCATTTAGCTGGGGAACCCCCTTCAAGGACACCTGGGGGTCCCCACCTTCCCCAGACGCCTCGTTGAGATCCAGTGCTGTACAAGAGGGTAGCTCTTTCTGCGATGCTGCTAGCACTAACAATCATACCACGGTCAAAGTCCCTTAGATGATAGATCACGTCACCTGCTCATTCTGATGTTGGACCTTTCTGCATCCAATCTTGAATCACTCTGTTGGGAGGATTAGGTTGTTTGTATTAATGAACAGGTGTACCTGTTAAAAGTGGAGTGTATATCTCAGTGGCTGTCTGATGCCACACATTTCCAGTCAAGGACAGATTAAGTTGTCTTGGAAACTGAAGAGACTGTTCTAGATATGAGACGGAGCACAGCAGCCTCCCAAAATGGACTAATAGACTTAGTGGGTCTCTGAAGCACAACACCTTTGTGCTTCATGTGATTTCTTAGACGGTTTGTGAATTCCTAGACAAACCACTTGCTGTGCAAAAGGTTGGTGGAATGCAATCCCCATGAAGTCATTTAGATATTTGAGAATATTGGTCTGTTATTTTTTTAAATTATATCTTGTGTCATAACTCATAACGGTGTCATAACTCACCAAAATTACCTGTTTTTATCTCCATTGGCCAAGCTTTCATCTGTGTTAGAGTAATGTCAGTAAATGATGACATAAAACATGTCGACTGTTAAGTCGCTTAACCTTTTGAGTAATCATTTGAGAAGACATGACAATATACCTGGGGATGATGATTCACGCATCTGCTAAACAAGTATGGACATAACACTTTGAAGTCATGGCCTGCCCCCCATCTGTACTAGGTAGTAGGTACACTATCTACTATTACATTTTTCTTAGAGCCGCATCCCACTTCCAAGGCCATACACGCCCCTTTACATCCACTTCAACTCATAGCTAGCTCCGATGTCGGTAGAAGGCCATACACGCCCCCCTTTACATCCACTTCAACTCATAGCTAGCTCCGCTGTCGGTAGAATGCATGGCACAGCCCTCCGCTGATTCGCGAGAGAGAGTCTCAGGTTACAAGAGGGGGGGGAGAGAGAGAGAGAGAGAGAGAGAGAGAGAGAGAGAGAGAGAGAGAGAGAGAGAGAGAGAGAGAGAGAGAGAGAGAGAGAGAGAGAGAGAGAGAGAGAGAGAGAGAGAGAGAGAGAGAGAGAGAGAGAGAGAGAGAGAGAGAGAGAGAGAGAGAGAGAGAGAGAGAGAGAGAGAGAGAGAGAGAGCTTTTATTTATTTATTTTTAAGCGGGGCGTGGACTCTAGATGTGAGCGGCCCGAAGGGCCGCGAACCTCTAGTGTAGAACAATATTAGAGGTTTGAGTGGAGTCGGAGGGGGGTGGTGCACGACTGCACGGACAGTCGGGGGCATTACGAGTCAGAGCGAGAGCGTCAGTGCTGTTTAGTGCTGAGTTGGTCCTCAGTCCAGCACATTCCATTCTGCTTGAACAGAGCAGAGAGAAGCATTGCGCTGCCCGGTTAGTCATCGGTGACGCACGTCAGCACGACGCACTGGAATGTAGGCCAAGGGAATCTCCTCCTCCTCGTCCTACCACTGACTCATTTGCCCTGAGAACTGGTGCCGGTGTGTGTGTGTGAATACAGATGTGTTTCAAGGCCTTTTTCAACGGTGCCTCCGTGTTTCCCCTTTCTCTTTGTCTTTACTCCTCCTGCTGAGTGCTGATTTGTGTGAGCGAGCTCATTTCTCTTTGGAGTGAGCCAGCATGTAGATATCTATCCGAGCAGTTAGTGTTGTTTACGAGTGAGCTAGAGTCCACCAGCTTAACACATTTAAAGTCGGGCAACAATTTCTTTGGTTCTAAGCAGTTCTAGATCAGCTGTTTGTTTGTTTTTTCTGATAGAATGCATTAATAAAGCTTTCCATCTCTCCTGCTGTGTCTCTGTCAGAACAAACGAGATGAACACCTATTGAAAAAACGAAACGTCCCACAAGAGGAGAGTCTGGAGGACTCTGATGTCGACTCAGACTTCAAAGGAGTAAGTGTGTGTTTTGTATACGTTTTGGAAAAGTTTCACAAGTTGACAACATCTTGTGTACTATCTGTGGTTTGTGGTACTGCACCATGCTGAGTTCCGTTTACAATACAGAAATCAGTTTGCTTAACAACTTGGGGGCCAAACTCGTTCAGTAACGAGATACGGCCACTGGAGGTCGCTGTGCCAAAACTAAGTTGTCTCGTCTCTCAACGAGACAAAGGGTTAACTTGGTTACGTGCAGCTGCATCTGTCCTGTGTACCCTGTGAGAGACGCTGGTGCATATGTCTTAACATGACACGCACAGAAGCAAAATGGATCGTCTAGGCTGCATACACTTCCATTCTATGCTGAAACATAAAAAGGGCTTTATCTCTGAATAAGGTGCAAAGAACGCCAGGGAAGCAGAGATCTGATTGTTTTCACGGCGACACTTTACCGCGATGGTCGGCCCAGGTTTGGATTTTAGTTTCGCGAGCGTTTGTAAACAAATGGATTATCTTCCTCAATCGTCAGCGGACACTCACGTGCACACGCACGAAGCTTCCGAGGCTCTTCAAAATAAAGCGTGAGTGAACGGCGGCACCAGCAACAGCTAGAAATGTTAGAAACCTTGGCTTCCATTGTGTTAATGGGCACTGAAAGCAAAACAATGATGCAAAGTGAAAGCAAGTTTTATAGATTAGTTTGATACAGTATCTAATTAACAGTATTTAATTCCCTTTGTGGCTAAAAAGTAGTTTAGAGGGAATTCAGCATGTATCCACAATCATCAACATTTAATGTTTGCTTTTTACTTTGTCTTTAGATCTGCAATGCATTTTTGCGAGTACTCATTTTGTAGGATCTCTTTTCTTAGAATATATGATGATTGCATAAGTTGCTGAAACTAAATGAAAACATTATTACAAAAAAATGTAATACAATAAGTTCCAGATTACATTTTTAACTAAAGGCCTACTCTAAACGGGTACGAGTTCTTGGTGAACAAACAATAACCAACTGTGAAAGAATGACAGTGAGGAGATTGTGTAATAGATTGTGTCCAGCAATAGATTACTGCATAATGGCATGGTGGGCCTATGCATATTTAACATCTCCTGCTGTAAAATATAGCAAAGACATTCATAACCATTAACCACTTAAACCCTCTGTATACTTAGTAAAACAGAGTTGCAACTGTACTTGGTACACAGTTTTTTTGGAGCGGTGAAAGCGCTCCCAATAGACAGGTATGTCCGTGGGTATGTCCGTGGGTGGGTGGCTGGGTGGCTGGGTGGGTGGCTGGCTGGCTGGCCGTGTCCGTAGCCTGGCAATACCTTGAGTGGCCACACACAACACACTAGTTAAAGGAGGGGCGCTGTTTTGTGCAGGCCAGGCACACTCACCCACTCACTCACAGGCACAGTTTACAGTTTACAGTTTAGGCATTTAGCAACACACACAGGGTATAGCTGCTCAGATTCACCGCTCCACTTCGAACCGAGGTTTGATTTTTCACTCTACACCAGATATCTTTTTTTGTGCGTTTGGATCTTGAAAAGCCCACAAAAAGTTTCTCTACCTCTACACTAAAGAATGCAATCAGCGCGCTCTGTCTTGTGCAGAAGGTCATTTTAGTGTCCCCTCTGGTGTCCCAGAAGCCCCCCCCCATTCCTTTCCAGACTGATGGAGGTGTCCAGAGTGCAGTGGTGTAGTAAACCCGGGAAATGTACTTAACTCTAAAAGCCCCCTGACGTCTCTTGAGTGAAAAGCCTTTCACTAGCTTAATGAAATGATGAGGGATGACCTGTGCTATAAGCCAATGCATTATGATGTATCTTAATGATTAATTGGCTCTGCAACTATCAATTATCTTCTTAGCCATTATTCTATTGATTGCTTTTTGATTAATCAAATAATTGAAGTGCATTTGACATTTTGACAAACATTTGGAATCCTTTTTTATTATCAACCGAACCGAGTAGTCTGATATTGCCTAATAAATGTGAGCGTGCAGATATGCAATTTACTGTTTGAAAATCTATTATATTTAATACTTGATTAAATCAATTTTGTTTGATTGACTGTTTGCACCCCTAATTAACATGGCATTCTGACTGTATGAGCTTACAGGGCAGCAGCAGCTCTCATAGGGAAATCACGTAATATGTGCATGAGAGTGTGTATCTGGATCACTCCCTTCTCATTCTTTCATAGTCAGGGCCTTTAGTCAGCAGGTGAGGTGACAGACATTTCATAATGATAAACATGGTGATATATATATATGTTAAATATTTATTCCCATTTCTCCCTATGCAGCAAAATGTTACGCTTGATGCCATCTTACAGGTAAGCCTCAATATCAGGACATCCGTCTGATTCTGTGGTCACATCTTTCTTTTTTATTCAAAGCATGAATGTAGAAGAGTTACACAAATATATTATGAATAATATAAAAAAACGAATAAAATCACATCTTCTAACAACGCAGAGCCCTTTCTGCATGTTGATTTTGTAATATTCTAACATGTCATTTTATTTCATCCTCTGAAGAACGCCACCAGTGATAATGCAGTTGTCCAGCTCAGTGCCGTACAGGCTGCCAGGTCAGGACACATCACTCACTCACTCACTGGCTCACTCACACAGATTAATGATCTATACACGATGAACTCAACATGTGTTTGTCTTTCATTTCTCTTGTCAGAAAACTGCTCTCCAGCGACAGAAACCCCCCTATCGATGACTTGATAAAGTCTGGGATCCTGCCTATACTAGTCAAATGTCTGGAGAGGGATGATAAGTAAGTCCACTTCCAAGCATTAATTTGCCCCTCTGTCAACTTCATCCGTAGAACAGCTGTTATTTATCAACAGACACATCAACTTGAGCACATACTGTATATAGGCAATGGTCCGTGACGCAGCAATCTACGCGATGTAGATTGTAGATTATAGATGCTGCATTGAGTGTACGTACATTCATTGCACAAGTGCGCGTCCACTCCTGCGAACACATGTGCAAATGGGCACAGGGAAGTCACTGGACCTTCTCTGTCCAGGCCAAGCCAAATAAAACGGCATTCCTGTCCCTCGGAGTTCCCCTGTTCCCAGGACCTTGTGTTCTGGAAGGGGGAGGTGCGATCAGGGGTTGGAAGGACTTGGGGAGTTGTAAGGATGTTACTATGGCGACCCATGACGGATGGTGTCACATAAAAGAAAGGAATTGGACAATTTTGGGAAGTTATTATTATTTTTATCCCATGTCGCAGTATACCGTTGTAGTCAGTGAACTGTCCCATGTAGGCTTATAGCCTGGAACCAGACCAATCTGCCTGGACAAAAAAAGGCTTATGCCATCTTAGAGGAAACTTACATAGTTTCTTAGGTGGCATTAACGCTCAGTGATGTTACTAGGTTTTCAATGTAATGGGTCCCGGGACCCACAGGTGGTCATTCAAATGGGTCCCAGAAAAGTTTTTTGAGTCCTCATTATAAAGTTTACGCGCAAAATGGCATCGGACGTCGGTGGAATCAAAACATTGACGTTTCTATCGCCCGTTTAAGACTTTCTATGTGGATTTTATTTGTGTTAACGTAGGGTGAAATAGGATGCTTTCACCCATGAACTATGGTGGTGTCTGTGGACATTTCTTTTTTCTTTTACCGCAACGCGGTAAATTATTTTAACATGGACTCCAATGGAGGCGCATCCCCGGGACCCCAGGACCATGACATGAATGAGTCCCTGGGTGACTTGAATGAGTTTTTGATGCGGGATGCGCACGTAATGACATCACTGAACGCTATAGATGACATTATGAACCAAGACCCGGAAAGTTAATGCCATTTGTATAATAGGGCTGTGCTGTGTGCACTGTATAATGTATATCAGTATTGTGATATTGTCTAGGATTATGGATATCTATCATGATATGACATAAGTGTTGTCTTTTCTTGTTTTTATCTTTAAGTCCTATTTAGTATTTTCAGAAATTGTCAAATTCTCATATGGGTTATTTACAAGTTCAACGGGTGGCATTGTTGTGAACTTGTACGTAGATCTGCTATTTTCCCTTTCTAGGAACATCAACTGAATATCAATATCGGGCTATTTGGTCTAATATATATGTTTTCTTGTCCTTATCACCCAGACCTAATTTACAGAACATAATATCAGAAGAAGGGTATGTTTTGTGTGAAGAAATTAATTGGGGCATTTCTTTTTTTCATGATTTATATAAATGTTTTTTTTTAAACATTGAGATTCACAAGTAGCCCTTTGTTTATAAATCAAATGTGTATCAGCTGGTAGGAAGGCTGAAGGTATTTGTCTTGAAACTCGCATGATTTGAATGCTAAATATGAATGTGCTCGAGCCTTGGACAGCGTATGTTATTATTAGATTTCAAGTGTTTGCTGTTTACGCAAAGGGAAACTCAATATTGATGGACTTTTCATTTACATTGGAATGTTGCAATTCCTCATGTCACTCATATGTGTCAGTTTGAAGTAATAGTAAGATGACACTGCCACCTAGAGTTGAGTTCAATTGTGTTCCTAATCTGTCATATTAACTCAAGAATGGAACATGGGTCTATTTTATACTGTGTTCCCCCTTAAGCACAGCTGCAGACACTCTGGTATGCTGGACACTCTGGTATGGTCAGTTGCAACGTCTAAACACAGGCCCTGTTTTTCAACCGCGTTGCCACTGCTGTGGCGAAGCTTGGTTTTCACATTATCAAAGCAAGACGTTTCATTTATGAAAGTTGCCCAAAAAAGGTTGCAAGTGAGTCGTGTTGGATATACATATATACTCATTCACAACTTCATTTAGCAACCAATAGCCAGTGGCGGAATTATATTGACAGGGTTGTTACTGGTGTTCCGAAGGAGATGCAGGAGGAAGGGAAGGTTTGCCTCAAGACTAGATGTATATTATAATTCTATTCACAGAAAGTAACAAAACGTACTACATTTCTGTTATCTTTTTCACTGTTCCTGCCGTTCCTGCCTTTCCATCCATTCTCATCCAGTCCGTCCCTCCAGTTTGAGGCAGCCTGGGCCCTGACCAACATTGCCTCTGGGACATCACAACAGACTCAGGCTGTGGTCAAATCCAGTAAGTTGACCCTGTGCTTTCTCACTCTCTCTCCTGTTATCCCTACGGTCGTCGTGTATCGTCTACCATCCACCCAGCTGCTTGTTTATTTGTCCTCGCCACAATAAAGCAGAATTACAATGTGCTTTTACAGTCACACATGAGCAACGTCATGGCCTGGGAGTATTAGCATGGATTAAAGCTCTCAGTGGCCACAACTGATTTCCGTCTTTTGAATTCCATAGAAGCCAACATGGCTTCTTGGGAAGCAAGTCGTGCACCGAAAATAGCAGATCTACAACAGTGTTGTGAGCTTGTAGCTATTTTTGGTTATTCGCTATTTTAAGATCAAAGACTATCTGAAGTGGTCAAACTAGAAATAGAATAGGGGGCACGGTGGCGCAGTTGGTAGCCCTGTCGCCTAACAAAAACGTGCAGTAATCCTGGTTTCTATACTGCCTCCCCCTGGCCAGCCGGGGCTCCCCAGGCGTGGCATAGGGAGAGCAGAAACCAAGATTACAGCTTAGGCAATTGGGCACTGGGTGAAAAAAAGGGTTACAAAATCGTGGGATAAAAATCTATCTATAAAAGCAAAGGTTCAAAACCTCAATCTGTGATTTCTTCAACTGGTTGTCTGTGTGTAGAGGCTTAGAATGATAATACCTAAACATCATCATTTAAATTGTCAATCATGAGATTGAATTTAGCTTCATGCCATGTATTAGGCACTTTTGTGTGTGTGTGTGTGTGTGTGTGTGTGTGTGTGTGTGTGTGTGTGTGTGTGTGTGTGTGTGTGTGTGTGTGTGTGTGTGTGTGTGTGTGTGTGTGTGTGTGTGTGTGTGTGTGTGTGTGTGTGTGTGTGTGTGTGTGTGTGTGTGTGTGTGTGTGTGTGTGTGTGTGTGTGTGTGTGTGTGTGTGTGTGTGTGGATGTTTTGTTCTGGCTTTGTTTGGTGTTGATGGCAGCTGTGTGTCTCTTGCCCAGATGCAGTACCTCTGTTCCTGCGGCTGCTCCACTCCCCCCACCAGAACGTTTGTGAACAGGCCGTATGGGCTTTAGGAAACATTATAGGTGAGTGGTGTCCTCCTCTCTGTCCTTAAGCTGCGATGATGGGCATAGAATATTTGGGATGATGGGCATACAATATTTGGGCTGATTGATGCTGACGTTGCGCCCTGTTTCCTGCCCAGGCGACGGCCCTCAGTGCAGGGATTATGTCATCTCACTGGGTGTGGTGAAGCCTCTGCTCTCCTTCATCAACCCCTCCATTCCCATCACCTTCCTCCGTAACGTCACCTGGGTCATCGTCAACCTCTGCCGCAACAAGGACCCACCGCCACCCATGGAGACTGTACAAGAGGTAGGACTGTAGTGTGTCTGCCGTGTGTCTGTCCCTGTCAGCCAGATGGCTCGGTTAACTCGCATCTCTGAATTCAGGCTGAGTCGAGTGTCGTTTCTTCAGCCAACCCAGCCTCATCGCCTAGAAAAAAATGTCTGGCTATAAAAGCAGTCAAGGCTATGTCTGAAGTCTGCTTCTGACAGCTTTGTGCACCCCGCCCCTTTTTATTTTTCTCCACCTCCATTCCGCCACCCACTCACTACCTACTTCTCTCTTTTTCTCTCTCAACAGATTCTCCCTGCCCTCTGTGTTTTAATATACCACACGGATATAAATGTAAGTATCTGAGCATTAATGTTTTTTTTTTTTTTTACGTTGCCAGCAGCTTCTACAAGTGCTGTGCAGTCACAGTAGCACATGATATTAACGTTTGTGTGTTATGATTAGATCTTGGTAGACACTGTGTGGGCTTTGTCCTATCTCACGGACGGTGGCAACGAGCAAATCCAGATGGTCATCGATTCTGGTGTCGTCCCGTTCCTCGTGCCTCTCCTCAGTCACCAGGAAGTCAAAGTTCAGGTCAGATTTTTTTTTTGTTGTAATTCTGATACTTTTTTAACCACACTATCCAAACAACAAATGAAGCCTTGTATTAATTTAATGTTTTCCGTTTGTATCTTGTTGTCTGTATGCGGCCTGCAGACGGCTGCTCTGAGGGCTGTGGGGAACATTGTAACGGGAACAGACGAACAGACACAGGTGGTGCTCAACTGTGATGTCCTTTCACACTTCCCCAACCTGCTCACACACCCTAAGGAGAAGATCAACAAGGTATCATTACACTACCATCTCAGATCTCTGTACACAAATGAATTACATGGAGGCCTCTAGTTTGAGGGCAGTAATGTTGATGTTTATCGGAAGTGTAATTGATGGCTTCAGATGTTTGACATATAAATGGTACAGCTGGACACGAACAAATGTGGGTCTAATGGAAAGGGGCAGTCCACCACAAGAACTTTATTGCATTTTATCATCCAGTTGATCTCTTCTCCAATATTTTTGTCAGTCAGGTGTAGCTGTCATTATTAGTCAAACTTGCACATGGTCAGCAGAATATTGCTGAAACGTCCACCACAGGAACGCCACATCCATTGCCACAGCGTTAGCTCACAGTTATTTTGTTAAATCCCTTGTGGAACTTGAAAACACTGTGCTGGGTATTTCCCGACTGTGTGTGACAGTTAAAGGACAACTTTGTTTTTTTACAACAAGGGTTCATATTTTAGATTGTAATTAGAGAAAAGAAAAAGTGAGTGTTAAAATGTTTTAATTTGCTTCGTTCTATTGTTTTATTGCGTTTACCGTGCTAAAATGTGGGGCATGCGTACGCATGGGGGCATGCGTACAAGAGGCTAAATATGTATTTTTAGACACAATAAGCCAGCAGTTTCTTTATTGCTATTTACAGTAACACTTCTAGCCCCCATAATTCACATCCAACCATGAAAGGTTGCGGTGCATCTTGGGAATGGGCTTATTCTGTGTAAAATAACATATATACTCACTTGTACGCATGCCCCCAACCACTGAAATAAGAATCTCTAAAACCATAGAAAGAAGTAAATGAAATAATTTTAACACTCATCTATTATATTCTTTAATTACAATCTAAAATATGAACCCTTGTTGTAAAAAACTAAAGTTGTCCTTTAACCGCCTTCAAACTAGAGGCATGTTTGTGATTTTTAAAATGAACTAACCACCAGCCAAGTGCAGTAGAGTTTTAGCAGTGGCTGGTAAGTCAGTTTATTCTACAGCGATTTTAACAGGTGACTTTCATTTTAAAGGTCTGTTCGATGTAGTTGGCAGGAGAAATATGTTGCCAGGGAATTTAAGAATTTACCAGCCACAGTGGTCGTTTGGCTTTCTTTCTTGTTTTTACTGAAGTGCCTTTCATATACCTTTTCTCTGATGGGTGTGCTTTTTCTGTAGTGCTGTGTTTTGAATGTGTCCGATTGGCCTGTTTGTAGGAAGCCGTCTGGTTCCTGTCCAACATTACAGCTGGCAACCAACAGCAGGTCCAAGCTGTGATCGATGCTGGACTCATCCCCATGATAATCCACCAACTAGCCAAGGTTTGTGTTTAGTTTTAATATTATTACTAACAATGTAATTATTGAACCTATTCACGATCCTTGATTTTCCTTGATAGTGGTCAAGTAGAGCAGGCTTAAGATTTTAACTAGTTTATTCTAGACAATGTTTACATAGATGGTAAACCAATAGAATTTTAGGTGCGATGAGTTTGTCTGAATGTGTATACCTTCTCGTCATCCTTTTTTTGTGATAGATGCTAGTTATACTTGTCAAGGTATTGAACTATACTGGTTGAGTGACAGACGTTGTAGCCAATAGGAATGCTCTACAACCAGATGTGACGTCATTCAGAGTAGCCGGTAGTCAAGTGTGTGGTTGGCGCTCACAGCCTTGTGTTGTTATTATTATTATGCTCTCATGCTACAATTCCACTGCTTGTGCACGTTCTAATAAAGCGGGGCTCCTGTGGAGTTCTGATAAAGTACATCAGCCTCAGTTACTTGACAATACTATGCAGTTGTTGGCGACTACATGATCTGATATTTTTGTCATTTAGCTCATGAGCTTATAGATCAGCTATTTTCTGCAAAGCGGTTTGGTGCAGAGGGGAAAGAAGGATGGGGTCTACTACTAGTATAGACCCCTGGGGAACTTTGGTCAAAGACGTTTTTAAAGGGTTAAGTGCAGGGGCGTCATTTGGGGCATCAGGGGATGGCAGTGGCCACCTACTTCAGTTATTTCATGCATAGGCTATTATCCCCCAACCTGTTTTTTCAGATGAATCTGATTTCATGGCAATCGATGCCCATCCATCTACATGTGACACGTCTTATAATTTAGATACCGGTAAGCCTTTTATTGTGGCATCCCAATTTTTTTAATGTAATTATAGGCGAACATTTTCTCCCCAAACAGTGAAAATAGTTGATCTACATGCTCTCAGCGTGTTGCCAGGTGATGCATTGAAAGCTTGTAGATCCCCTCATTTCTTTCTGAAATTGCCTCTTATGTTTAAGTGGTTAAACTGCTGGGTTCACACAAACTAGTTTTGTTGCAGGCAAAATGTAGGTATTTATGGAGACGTGACTACAGTGCATGTTGACCGTGGTGTATAAAAGCCTTGCAATAAATGCATTGCATGGATTAACAACAGCCTGTCTCTCTGCAGGGTGACTTTGGCACTCAGAAGGAGGCAGCGTGGGCCATCAGCAACCTCACCATCAGTGGGAGGAAAGACCAGGTGATCTATGGTTTGGCTTATTCTTCACAAGGTTTACTGCTGTATTGTCTTGATGGACAAAATAACGTAAATGCATATTTCACTTTAAAACAATTTTAGTCATTCTACTACTGATTTTGCGAGCACGTCCTGTTTGCTCGATTCTGTATTTAGATATTCCATTTTCATTTCATCAGACACATCCCCTCCTATACAAACCCATTGTAACTTCAAACTCCATTTGAACCATTTGCGTGACCTATTGAGAAATGTATATGACAACAGTCAACAGAAATAAACCTGGTCAGTACGCAAATTATAGGCTAATATGCAATATGGCCAACTGAATGACATACACCATGTTATATTTACGTTGCAATTATTATACCAAGTCGATATTTGGACTAGTACATAAAATTGTCGGATTACATAAAATTGTTGGAATCGTTCTAATACAAGTGGGGGGAAAAGGGTCTTTCACTGAGGCCATGGCTACACGGGAGCTGGATATTTCATATATCCCGTTTTTTTCAGATATCCACATAGAAAAATATCTAGGTCCACACGACAAAGATATCTAGGTCTAACAAGCACACACACAGTAAAGCCTTCAGAGATATCCGGGTTCCCTGTCTACACGGATCCAGTGAATCGGATATTTTTCAATCTCCCCACTTATTTATCCGGTTTTAAAAATATCCAGCTTCGCGGCCGAAATATCCAGCTTCATGTGGCTGCAAGCCCCAACAGCACAAAAAAATGTCTAGATTCAGAAATATACAGCCCCGTGTAGCCATGGCCTGAGAACTGTCACCAAGTCAAATTCATTTGCATTTGTAGTGCTTGTCAATAAAGTGTGTGCGTTTGCACAGGTCGAGTTCCTCGTGGAGCAGAATGTGATCCCTCCATTCTGTAACCTGCTGTCGGTGAAAGACTCGCAGGTGGTACAAGTGGTCCTGGATGGCCTGAAGAATGTCCTCATCATGGCTGGAGATGAAGCCAGCACCATTGCCGAGATTATAGAGGAGTGTGGAGGTTGGTGTCTGACTTCACATGGGTCATGATGGGTGTACCCTCCTCAAATTAACTTACTCTGTATTCCCCCTGTAATCAACTGTGAGCTTTTGCTGTTAATGTTTCAAATAGATTTTTTCTTTGGTTGGGAAATTGGTTAAATATCTGTATGTTTCTTTTTTCTTTTGCCTTTTACAATGTTGAATTTGTGTTTAATTCACTATTGGATCAATTGTGTAATTTATCAGGTCCAATTATGTTTTTGTATTGTCATTTCTTAGTTAGTGCAAATTACAGGGGAGAGTCTTATCTGATTTTCCCCCTAACTTTTTGGAGCATTGTCCAGTGTGCTATTCTTTGAGTTGAATCTGAACCATCGTCTTTCTGACTGCTCAGGTTTGGAGAAGATAGAGAATTTGCAGCAGCATGAGAATGAGGACATCTACAAACTAGCCTTTGAGATTATTGACCAGTACTTTTCAGGAGATGATGTAAGTATCATATCTTGAGATACTAATATCCATAATGGCTAGCTGTTTGCTGTTCTTATTTCCACAATGTCCTCATGTGTCATTTCGCTCTCAGATCGACGAAGACCCCAGTTTAATCCCTGAGGCCACTCAAGGAGGGACCTTCAACTTTGATCCGGCTTCCAACATGCAAACCAAGGAGTTCAATTTCTAAAAGAAAAAAGCCAGGATGTGCTTGGTTCAACCAGCTGCACGGGTACTCTGTAATCACCCCAGACATTCATCCATCTCTCCTCCAACCTGGCAACCTGGTACAGAAGGATATACCTAGCTTCACTTCAACATGGAAACTCACTATTGAAGGATTTACCCACCCCACCTCTGCATTTAGGGGTGTTCTTCTTTCTTTTCTCTTTTTTTTCCTTAAATGGTCGTCCTTCACAAAACATGGCAACCCGACACAGGAGTCCTGGTCATTCGTTTAAACACCATTACAATCTGGCAACCTGCGTTGGGAAGATGGCCGGTAGTCTCTGCCAGCGTCCAGAATCCAGATTTCACACAAAATTAAAATCAGAAGGAAGAGAAACCTTCATGGCAAGGTTATTTTTGTTTTGTTTTTGATTGCCAAATGTCACTATTCACAAAGACAAAACACAAGCACATTCTTCAAAACAGAACACATATATAATACACACACACTTTTACATAGTTTGACACCTAGACTTTGTGTGCATACTTCTGTTAGAAGCCATCATATCACTTTCGGGGAAAGAAATACTGCTGTTTTTCTTTTTTCTTGTGGTTTATTTTCGTGCTTTCCCTCCCCTGGATTGACCCTCTGGTGTTCTGTCACTCACACGTGCGTGCATGCACCGACACACAACAGACACACACAAACATACACACACATGCACTTAGTCACATAGATAACTGGTGGCCGGGCACCCCCATAACCCTCTCTAGCCCAGTTTAAAGAGTTAATCCCAGAGCTAAGCCATGAAGCACCACGGAGGCCCCAGGGCCCACCCAGGTGGCAGGGCCACTAAAAGGCAAAGAGAGCTTTCCGTGGCAGACTGACTGACGGGACTCCTGACTCAACGACGTCACCTTTTCTGCGTGCGACTTATGTTGAATTATCATGCTTAATACTTTTTAATGTTTTTAAGAAAAATGTGAAGAGAAATGCCATGAATATTTCTTTCGACACACAACCGTATTCTGTCATGATTTTTTCTCTTAAAACACAGAGTAAATAAACAGGTTGTTTTACAGATGTAGATATCATGTCATGGGAGGAACCAATGGGTGAAGGCACAGAGACTTGAAAGGAGAGGAACATGTCAGCTGTAGCCTTTTTCCCCAGCCCCCCCCCCCCCCCCCCCCCTCCGACGGGGCATACATTTCTGCAGCACAGAGTCGGCCACATCCTGCAGGAAGTGACCACTCTGCTTGGAGTTCCCCACCAATGTGAAACTCGTCATGGGGGTCTAACACAAGAAATGTCAAGCTAGAAATCAACCTGAATTACTTATTTGATTTTCAAGTTCTTTTCTTTCTTATTTTTTTTTTTAACCCATTTAAATTCTCCCTTAAAAATATAAATATATATATATTTTTTATGAACAAGAGGTTTGGCTTCTTCCTGCTGAGGCTGTGAAGCTTCCATGTTTTTGTTCCATTTTATTTTATTTTATTTTATTTTGTTTTGTTTTCTTCAGTCTTATGCACACGTCTGAGAGGTCTATTGGTGCTCTCTGCCTGCAGAAAGGGACCGATACTCACTGAAGACTACACTTACTGAGGAGTCGAGGTCCACTGACCTTTACAGTACTTTACTACTTTTTGATGAAGAGGTCACACGTCATCACCAATCTGAATAGTTGTACAAAAAAAAACCAACAAAATCAAATGTGATGTGTATCTCTCTTTGCCGTCTCATGAATATATGAATATATTTACATAAAGCCTGTACAAAGCTGCTGCAGCTGACAGTCATTGGTGGACTCTGCAAAACAATAACCTTCTTACTGTCAAAGGTGATTAGGGAGGGGGAGGGGGAGGGGGGGGGGTGTTTTTGTTCAAGCAATATTTTTTGTTTTGTTTCTTTTTAACATGCATATGTATTGTGATGACATGCTGAAGAATTGGAGAAAAGGCTTTGTTTTTTCCCAAGCTGCGGTGACGGGTTGTTCACTCGTACCGTCCCCAAGTCCCTGTTGGTCTTGAGGGTTTTGAGGGTCATGGTGTAATGCTCTGATCCAAACTATAGCCCTGGCCATGTAGACTTGTAGACTTATGATCCTCTTGTTTGGCTGCTAACTACTGAGAGGGGGTCGGAGCAGCGGGTCACGGTTTTGGGGGTTTAAACGTAGCGGGTGGGTGTGTTCTAAGCAGCCCAGGCTTGTTTTTGGGACTAGCTGTTTAATACTGATGAACAAAACTATAGAGGAGGGTGTACAGTCATGAACTAGCCGACTAGACCGAGCCACTTTAAAGATTTACAATTTCTTTGCCTTGTATCTAAAAGTGATACAAGCTTATGTTTGTTGCAAGATTTTTACTTGCTAATGAAAAGTTGTTTTAAATAAGATAATAGAAGAAAAGCAACAGACAGCGTTTTGGCCTCTGATTGTTTATATCTTTTTATAAATTTTAGATTGAACTCTTCTCTTTAAGGTGGCTCATTGATGCTTTCAACTCTTGTGCATATTAAAGACGAGAATGAGTTGAAATTCATTGTGCCTTTTGTTTTTCATTTCTACAGAAAATGAGTTTTAAAATGACATGCTAACAGAAGCACTAAAGTGCTTTGAGCAATTGGTGAATATTACATAATTATGGAGGATGTGCATACAGTATGATGTGGTCTCCCTTTGACGTTTGGGAATGGTCAATACTGCTCTCTGCTGTTCAGAGTAACTTACTCCCTTATTATTCACTGAACATTGTAATCCATTGTAACACACCATTCATCCCACCCATTACTCACGCACACCACATACTGTCATTGCCATATCCTTTCAATCAGGGGATTTTGATATCACCTCATCTCGCCCTCAGGACATGATCTCTGTGTTACTGAACCTAACCAAAATAAACTTGCTGTTTAGCTGTTGGATCCTCCCTGCTTTAAGTGTTGTGATTCACACGCGGTACAACAATTGTAACTACATATATCGTGAGTGTGGAAAAGGGTACCGTATGCCTTAAACTTGCATGGGTTATAGTCGGGGATCCACATGCCCAAAAGCTCAAGGAATAGGGTTGAACCTGTGATGTTCTGCCGCACTTTTTATTTCTGTTTTATCTATTGGTTTGGTCATTAAGGTCCACAGAATGAGAGGCCTGCTCTGCCGGAAATATCGCGAAAAAAAGTTAGGGCCATTTGTATATTCACTGTCCCATTGACTCCACTACACGGGAAAGGAAATATATTGTAAAAAAGAAAACATCTGCTTTAAACTGCATGTGAGGGGTCAAACTGGAGGGTTTTCATGATTCTGAATCCATTGCAAGCATTTGTTTTGCACAAAAAACATTCCTTGGGCTAGAAAACGAATCAAAAGTGTGAAAAGTCATGACTCATCACTTTTCACACTTTTGTTAGTTCGTTTTCAGAGCAGGCCTCTCATTCTGTGGACCTTAATGACCAAACTAATAGATAAAACAGAAATAAAAAGTGTGGCAGAACATCACAGGTCCTCTCCCATTTTGAGGGACTGGATCCCCGGCTATTATTTGTTGCAAGTGAGAGTGCCACTGTTGTTTCTGCACTTTATCTTTGGCAGGAAGATATGGACCTCAGCAAGGCAACCTCTCTCACTTATATCTTTGCACAGGTAAGGGGAAATGTACCAACATGTAGGCTATTTGTTCTGAAATTAGGCTAATATGAATTGTACTTATTTCTGAAGGAAAACCCTTAACATTCTTTAATAGATTTGAGTGCTTTGCACACCTGAAAAATGTGTTTACAGGTGTGTATGCAGGACACAAACAAAATAATCTATGCACTGTGGAGGAAAGCTCAGTCTTAAGTCTGTTTAATTACGGTAATTAATGAATAGAGGATGCGTACCCTCCACAGGGTCTTCTCTGAAGAGCAGTCTCACCAATATGCAGAGACAAATTAACCTAGAGCTGAGGGGCCTATACGGACGTGTGATGCATTTTCCCCCCTTTTGTGCTGTAGGTAGCTTGCTTACCTATGCATACCACTGGAATTTACAACCTTTTATGACGGATGGTGGATCCATTGCTTTAAATGAGCAGATTGTGATTTATTTATAGAGATATAAAGATAGAGATATAAATTGTTTGTGTAGCTGACATAACACTTCATGCATCTGACACATGAATACATGACAAAACACCAATAAAAGCAGTCCAGTCAAAACTTTGGTGTGTGGTGGGCCTAAAGCTGGCCGCACACTAGCCGATAATCGGGCTATTTAATTACCCTCCCGACAATCGGGCTGCCACCGACTGAAACGGGCCCGACAATCGGGCATGAACGTCGTCTAGCGTGAGGTCTCACAGATCCACTCGGAGCCCAGCCGAGTGGCTCGGAGGACGATCGGGGGTAGCCCGACTCTTTTCAAACATGTTTGATATTTTCCTGGATCAGTACTGGTCTGGAATAGCAGCAGGGGACTGATTGAAAATAGGTAGCCTACAGCAGCCGCGCAAGTCTCTGAGCATCTGAGTGACAGAGCTATCTCTTTTTCTCTCTCCACACACACACACACACACACACACACACACACACACACACACACACACACACACACACACACACACACACACACACACACACACACACACACACACACACACACACACACACACACACACACACACACACGAAATCAATCAATCAATCAACAAAGACGTAAAACTAGGCCAAACCAATTAGTGCAAGTCTGGACTCGCTAATAACTTTCCAGCTCTGCTCTCCTCCTCCAACTCCAATTAAGTTACATTAAACTTATGGTTCTCACTCTCAAATGTATGATACACCTGTGCATTCTCCATGTTTCCACCTCAAAATGCTGGATTACAGTTCTTCAAATGGACCAGACAGAACCGTCCTCTCTCTCTCTCTCTCTCTCTCTCTCTCTCTCTCTCTCTCTCTCTCTCTCTCTCTCTCTCTCTCTCTCTCTCTCTCTCTCTCTCTGGGACATTGGATGTGGATCTCCGTGCCCTCGGATCTTTTTTTAATGATTATATTTGATTGATCCATCCGCCCACACCGCGATAATTTAAAGACAGGGGAAATCATGATTGAAAGCCTAGGCCATGGCCACTAAAGTAAAAGCAGACACGTGCCTGTCTTGAACTTGAACCTGTCTTGAACTTGAACCGTCCGTGGTGGAAGGAAGCAGCCTACAACAGCAGCTCACCCCACGTCAGTCACTTTCTCTGATGGTCCGTGCACGGTGCAGTTATGTAATCTCTACTCCTTTCAAGTTCCAATTGGCCATAGGTACAGCATGTAGCTTAATTAATGGGCCATCATCAACTCGTTGTTTGATCTACCAGCTGGGTTAACAACTCCTGGCTACTCCGGGCACAGCGCGCCCCGCATAGCCAGGCGTTTCGTATTTTAACAGACAGCAGGTTTAGAAAATATGCGCGCACGTTACCTTAACTATTATAAAATAAAATGACTTTATCAAAACTGACAATGATAAACCTGGAGCGGACATGAAAGAAACATAATGGATATAGGCTAGGCCTAATAATAGGCCTTTCCTTTTTAAAGCATTGCAGTATATTTGGGACTGAAAACTAGTCCCCCCCCCCGCAAAAAAAAAGCAATACACATAAATACACTGCTTATTATTTCAAATAATGATCCACATCCATCCTCCCAGGTTGTATCATGATTGCTTGCGATGGGAATTAAAACTCAATGGTCGCGAGTTTGTTTTATATCAGCAGAAATAGTCACTACCAGTCAGTCACAGACTGGAGTGGGAACAGCACACGAGTGCAAGTAGGCCTACACGCCCACTGCCTGATCTACAAACCCTACAATGTGGCGCGGAGGGACGCAGTTTGATCTTGGAGATCTGATATGTTCTCTGCGCAACACAGTCATACGACTAATCATAAATCAGGCACCCTGGGAAGCACCAGCAGACAGCGCGCAGCACTTGACTTTAGCAGTGGAGAGAGAGGGGGAAAGTCGATCAGAGTTGATCCATGGATGAACATGAAACGCGTCAAAGTGAACTCATAGTCATAGTATCATTTGAAGCTTTTTTTTTTCGTTGCGTGAGGCAATGGTGTGTTTGTGAGTGGATAACATAATGTGTTTGTTTGTATGTGCGTCTGCGCGCGTGTTGCAAGGCGAAGCTCTCGGAACAGTGACGTTTTGTATTCATTATATAAATTATTTATCTATTATTGCTGTGTTTGGGCCCGACTCAATCGGAATAGAATCCTGTAGCGTGCGGTGCGCCCGACTGTTCAAAACGGCTAGTGTGAGCCCGTTTAGATTCTCTGGCCAGATAATCTGAAAAAATGATCCTGTAGTGTTTAATTCTACCCGATTCAGTCGGGCCCGATTATCGTGTAGTGTATGGCCAGCTTAAGTCTGTTTTGATTTCAGCAGCCGGTTTGCTGGTGGTATTAAGCTGTTCCTGGCCCTGTTGGTGTTTGGATCATACTGAATATCAGCCGGCAGGAGTGTAACAACTATATATTTAAAGTTTTAAACTCCAATCACATGCTCACCTTTCATGAAGCACCAGTGAAGTTGCATTTTGATATATAAGTGCACATTTTCTTCATTTCATACTTTTCTTTTAAAGTCAAATGAGTCGTGATTTCTAAATTGTGTAGTTGCAATGTAAAAAAAAAATAGGATTATGATGGAAGATTGGCTGGATGTGTAGGCTAAGTGATGAATGGGGTTTAGTAGCAACTCATAATTTAAGAACGAATGATGTAATAACAGTTAATAATGTTAATCTAATGAAAGCTCATGAAGTAATAAGCACATATAATGAAATTGAAATCATGAGCACATAACATAAACATGGTTTCATTCCACAAGGGAAATTCAGTTTTCAGTATTATCGTGAGTGATTGCCAGGGCCTGGATTCATACCTGCAACCTCCCGGTTCCCCAGTAGTCACTCTACCCATTGAGCCATGGCTGAGCTCCTTCAAATAGCACCATGGTTCTAAAACATCTTCATGTCAAGGACGCCCAAATTGATTACATATTTGGCCCCAATCTGAAACTATTTGGGGCCATAAGAAAGATTTGTATTTAAAAGTTTTTAAAAATAACAACTTTTCAAAACTTAATTGATTCACAGGAATCAATCCTGTGACCTTCTGTATTTTTGTCCCTGTTGGCTTTGTTGAGAATCAGACACATTCAGGTTGTAAATAAAACACTGAATTCTCTTTATCCCTCAGTTTCAATCCATCATTTCACTGGAATCGACTGGATACCATGTTATTGGTAGTAGCTGAAAAGTGGGAGAAATCAGTCATCAACATGAAAACTCAAATGTATAGACCTACAGTATTGGCCGCAGACCTCCATCTGAAAATATGTTGTGCTTGGGGGGCCATAAGAAGGGTTTGTGTTTAAAATTGTGTTGAAAATGTTGATCTGCTATCTAAAGGATTTTTGTCTCTCAAGAACTCAGTTAAAGGATCGACCTTTTCTTTGACGATGGCTAGCTAGATTGATAGGATTTGAACCCAGGGCCTTTGGACAAACAGAGCATCTCAACACGCACTCAATCAATGTTCATGTTCCTGCATGTTCAAATAGGCTAATGTACGTCTACTTTTACTGTCTTTACATTATATCCAACCATTTTCTAAAGCATTAATTTATCCTTCTCTGCGGACCTGTATCAGAATAAATTATAACTTTGGCTTTGAGAGGTCTTTCAGATTAAACTCTGCCTTCTTGGTGATGATTAACATGGACTTGCCACCTTCTGATAAGCAAATACGTTTACTTTACCCCAGGAGGAGTCTCCAGGAAAAAAAGGAAAAGGGGTAGGCCTACCCGGTGAAACATTAACACGACTCTGACCCGATCTGACCCTGATTGTAGAGGATGGTGTTGAAAAACATCCTGCTGTTTCAAAACAATCAATATATTTATATATATATATATTTTTTTATTTTTATTAAATCTTTATGCAAATATCATGACATACAAGACAATACAAAACAGACAATACAGTACAGTACAACACAAATACAAACACAAACGACAAGTTATCAATACATCAATACAAAACAAATCATAGCCAGGGGGAATTACTAAACGAAAATATTAAACAGTGAACACAAAAGAGTCGTTTTTTCAGCCTTCTTATTTTTTGAGTCACGAATTGTTTGAATATACTGCTTGGCTTCAATCTCAAATACCATGAATAATGGCTTAGAGTGACTAAATTTAGACTTATGGATATGAAATTTGTCCAGAATTATTATTAAATTAATTATAAATACCTCATGTCTTTTCTTGTTACAATTACTATCATAGCCAAACAGCACATTCTGCCAATAAAGATTAAAGTCAGGGTCAATATTATCAACAATAAAACGAGATACATCTTTCCAAAATGTGTTGGTGTGGTCACAACTCCAAAACAAATGCAACACTGTCTCTGGATATACTTCACATAATGAACAATTAACACAAATATCTCTCTTGAACCTGCGAAGATAGTGACTTGTAGGATAGTACCTATGTAACATTTTAAAAGAGATTTCCCTCACTTTGTTGGTAAGAAGATATTTGTATGGAAGATTCCAAATAACTTTCCAGTTCAAGTTATCTACAAATCTGGACCAATAGGATATTACATAAGGTGTAATGTCTCTCTGGAACAAAGCCCTTATGTTCCGGTTGGCATTTTTACATTTGGTGACAGGCAGACACTACCCACCAGGGTTTCTACAGGATCAAATAATGTCATGTTATATGTTATATGTTCTCTCTGTCTCTTTAAGGAGCATTAGCATTCCATCAGGAATAGCTCCCATAACAGTTGCATACTCCTTTGGGGTAACAGGAATGCCAAAGGTACCAAGAAATCCATAGTAACTTAACAATACGCCATTCCTGTCAAGTAACTGATTTACACAGATAATATTATTACCAAACCAGTTGTCATAAAACAGAGATCTATTTTTAAACAAGATGCACCTATTATTCCAGATGTAGCCAAAACAATCAATATATATTCCATAGTTACAGTTAGTATAGCCTCGTGAACCAGGCTTTTATTTTGGCGATCGGAAAAAAAATATACAGTTAGTATGACAAAACACTGTCATAATATGGAAGTATTACATGCAATTATGCATAACTGAACTAAATACACATATATCTCTCTCTCTATATATATATACCTATTATGTTGTATTTTTAGAAATAAACATGGAGAAATCAACTAAACTCATTTCGGTCTTTGATTATTCTTGTCTTTTGATCACATGGTAACGTGGATGTTTTTCTCCCCGCTTCCGCAAACAGTCGTCATCAAAAGTCAGAAAGCTCACCAGCAGCAGCAGCAGCACTGCAGGCCAGTACGGTAACGTTATGGTTGATCACAGCTGTCAACATCACAGAAGGACGCATCTCGTAGCAGGTGGATTTAAATAGAAATCTAACGTTTTATTTCATAATGTCAATCTTAAATCGTGTCTTCTCTAACGCATTAAATGCCACCAACAATTGGATTAGGAGTAGCATTTAGCCTCTTTTAGCTTAGCTTGGCGTGTCGCTCTACTTTAACTTTATTGTTGTTGTGATGTCAATCAAGGCCGCTTGCAGTGCTGAGTACTGCATTTCTAAACAATGGATAACGCTAGCCAACTAACTGCTACTGTACCTATCACATCGTTAGGTCATCTTTAGCTTTGATTGATGGATTGATTGATTGAATACTTTATTAGATGTTTTGTATGGGTTGCAGGCAGGGTGTGTTTTGAATCAAGTTGGCTTGCAGCTTTCCCACGCTGTCAAGCTGTCTGGCATAGAGGCTCTCACCTCTTTAGTTAAACAAGTATGAGAGATGTGAGAGGTATGATTGATTTGTAACTCGTATAAATATCGTAATTTTCTTATTTTCAAGTTAACTTTCTTACATCTAGTACTTTCACACTAGACCAGTCCAGAGTTACTGCAAGAGCAGTGGTTCCATCTTCTCCTCACTCTGATGTACTGGTTTTTATCTAATAGTAATTATGTATTGGCAAAAACATTTCATATTTTTTTATCTTGTCTTTTATCTCACCCCAATCCTTGTCAACAAGCTGTGGGGATACTGGCAATTTTGCCTACCTATTCCCTCCCCCTAGCCCTCTCCCCTGTCCTTCCTTTGGTGTGAGGGAGCTGCCTCCTCTTTGCAAACATCACCACAAGCAGGACGTCATGGTGGATGTGACCAAATGGCCCCTCTTCAGCCTGATGGGGCCCCGGGAGCTTTGTTCCATACGGAAGGTCTGTGTGTTTGGAACATCTGCCAATGAGGTCATTTACATCAACAGCGATGACGAGGTGAGGGTCCAATGTCAAAAGGAGGGTCGGAAAACAAGAGAACTTTTGCTCACTTTTATAGATTAATTCTGAATTCCTGGTTTGCATGTAAATGGAAGAAATTGCATGATATATATGACTTACTGGTATTTCTAAAAATGCTTATCGATTACCTGTGGGTCTGTGTTGTTTCATAGTGGGATGCAATGGCCTGCTAGCACTGCTCACAGACGGTCTGTGAATAAGTGTGTGTGTATGTGGCCTATCTACTTTCTTTGGGGCTGTCACAGCATTTGGACATGATGATGATTATCTGTAAACTATGTATCTTCATCCCATCTCGATGCATGCAGGTGTATGTGTTTGGATTGAATTGCAGTAACTGCCTGGGAACGGGGGACACCCTGAGCACCATTGTACCCAAGAAGCTTGACTTCCTGAGCGGAAGGAAGGTTGTCAGCTTGAGCTATGGCAGTGGACCCCACATCCTGCTGGCCACTGAAGGTAACAGTACTTTTGGGGCAATCAGTGAAATTGTCAACATGCTGCAGAATGGGTTTAATCCAGGGGTCTTCAACGTCGGCCAAGGCCAAGGACCATTGAGCGAGAGATGAAGCAGGGACCCCCACAACCTTTTCATAGATTCCATATAGTTTAATCGTTGACAGCACAATCATCAGTGTATTTTGGATTCATATCAATTTGTTTTCAGATATTTAACCACTTGAACCGTCAATAGTTAATAAACTTGACCTTTCACTCTTTACTTGGTCTGCTCTTTTCCCCGCTACACCAAAGCTCTTTGCCGAAAATAGCCTATCTACAAACTCTGCAAGGCGTTGTGAGCTTGTAGATCGGCTATTTTTGGCTAAAGTTCTCAGAATATGGACACTACGGTTCAAGTGGTTAATATAAAAATCACTCAAAGATTTGGAGGACCCCCTGTAGTAACTCTGAATCTGAGGACCCCCTAGGGGTCCCGGACCCCCTGTTGAAGACCCCTGGTTTAATCAATGAAGAATGACTTTAACAAACATTTTTATGTTTCAGAGGGAGAGCTGTTTGCATGGGGCCATAACGGCTACAGCCAGTTGGGAAACGGGACCACCAACCAGGGAGTGGCTCCTGTGCTTGTGTCAGCCAACCTGATTAATAAGAAGGTCACAGAGGTAGCTTGTGGGTCTCACCACTCTATGGCTTTGACTGACACAGGAGAGGTGAGAGAAAGTAACACCCCCCTTCCCTCAATGACCATACATGAAGCTAGATTAGGGTGACCATATTTTCAGCCGCTTAAACCGGGACGCGAACCACTGTTGTCTAAAACCGGGACCCTAAAACCAATGCGCACGTTACCGTGCACGCACGTGGCCATTCTCTAACAATTGTGCACACACACATACATGCAGGGTTGCATACAGGCAGTGAGTGATTGACAAACAGCCTCAGCGTTGAATTCAGACACGCAATGAATTTGTTCATGTTTTCTGATTGGTTAGGTGAGCATGTTTTCACGAAAAAAAAGAACTTGATAAATGTCTATGCAGTTACTATTATTTTAATTCTGGCAAAAACCGGGACAATTTTGTAGTGAATTTTGAAAACCGGGACACATTAGTGTTTTAGAGATGGTTGTCGGGACACCGGGACACGCAGCTTGAAAACGGAACAGCACTTAGGTTTTACAAACGTTTTTTTACTGATTAGGTGCGTGGTCTACCTATGTTATTGTTTTTTCTAGATTGATATTCCTATGCATTGTTATATTGTTGTTGATGTACTGACATATTATCTTGCTTATTATATTGATGTATTACCTGCTTATTGTAAGTCGCTTTGGATTAAAAGCATCTGCTAAATGCCTAAATTGTAATTGTAGCAAGGCATCTGAATCAAGTTGTATGGCCTAACAACAGAATTATACAGCACATACCTCACTCATCAAAGTTCTTAGCTGTTTGAAAAGCTATTACGAGAGGGCTGTTACAAAATCCTTCCTAACCCAAACTAAGGTAATCCAGCTATGGTTCTCGGCTCTGATTCCTGTTCTGTGAAGCAGTACTTTGTCCCACTGACCGTTATTGGAGCCTAAACCCAATCGCAACATTTGTTTATCCCCACGTATAATAAGCTGTGCTATGAGGCCTTTAAATTGTGCAAGTAGTGGAGCGACCTGAACAGATAAAAACAACAACATTTCTAATGTTGTCGACAGCGGAATGACGAACCCTTGTTCCTCATTCCTCTGACAGAAGTCTGAAGAAGAGCCTGTGTTACTCAACACACAACTTTTTGACAGATTAAATGTGCTGCTTCAATTTCACTTATTTTTGGATAGCGCACCCATCCGAATGGTCTTGAAAGGTGCATGTTGTTTTTATAATTGTATACCTTGATAAAGGCTACTCCTGAAACGTGGGAACTGAAGTAGTAGTAGTTTGTTGAAGATAAATCCTATTCCAGCCAACTACTTGGTTCTCCTAGTTGAGCATAGCTACTTACTGGTGACAAATGAAAGGAAAAAACAACAGGGATGACAATAGCAATGACACATCATAAAATCTGCCACTGTTTGATGAGTCTTAAGCAAATGTACGTGCATTAACTAACAACAAATGAAATAGTTATTGAAACAAACAAAACATTCCGCAATATTTACTTCACTTTACGTCACTTGCCTTCTGTCTGATAGAATAATGTGAGGGCCTAGTAATAATAAGTGTTATCAGCAAGGCAGACTTCAGAATGGGCCAAGAATATTACATTCGGTGCATCTCTAAGATGGATTGGTTAAAATAAGGTTTTATTTATTAAAATACGTTTCAGATTACAGATTTATTAGGTCACCAGTCTATAATCAAAGACACCTTTATATGGCTACAGTGCTGGCGGTGAGGAGGACTGAGGACCTTCTCCAATTAAGAAAAGAAAATCAATAGGAACAGTTGAGTTGCCATGTGGAGTAGAGCTGTCATATTTGGATTGGCAAGAGACTGCACTGTCAGGTGTCCATTAGCAGTACAGTAGATGGAAAAGAATACATCTCATCTCACATTATACAAAACAGAGAAAACAACTTTTCTGTAACTAACTCTTGCTGTAACTAATGTTTTTGTTTTCTTCCTAACCTGCCCTCTAACAGGTGTATGCATGGGGCTACAATAACTGTGGTCAGGTGGGCTCTGGCTCCACAGCTAACCAGCCCACACCCAGGAGAGTGGCCAACTGCCTGCAGAACAAGGTGTCAGTCCGTATCAGCTGTGGACAGACTTCCTCTTTGGCAGTGATTGACAATGGAGAGGTGAGTGCCTCATTTGTGGCAAGGCTGATAGGCTGTTGCTATCAACACTGGAATCATTTCATTTTGTTTTCTCAGGTATATGGTTGGGGTTATAATGGGAATGGCCAACTTGGACTGGGCAATAATGGGAATCAACTCACTCCATGTCGCCTAGTGGCCCTACAAGGTTTTTGTGTGCAACAGGTGAGACGCTGTCACTGTTTAAATGTTCTTCTGTGCTATTTAATTAAAAAGTCAGCTTACTTTCAGAGGCCATTTTACCATTACCACAACCTCTATCAACATTAACCGTAACTCAATTGTGGTCTGGCATCTTTGTGAGAATGGAGGTACTCCAAAATACATAATGTATATAGTATGGTCCTACAAAGACCACTTTTAACCTGGTGGCTCTATTGTGTGCAACTATTTTGAAAATAGCTGATCAGCTGCTTTTGCCACGTGGCACCGGTGACAGCGAAAGTAAATCAGGCTTATGTGGTTAAGGATTGAACATGATTACAAGGGGAAGTAAAAAGTACATTCCTTTGTTCTAAAGTAGACTTATTTTGGCTTGTTCAATGTCTTGGTGAGTAAAATGATAGTTTTTTTTTTTCAATAATATTTTTTATTGACAAAAAAAAGACAAGACAGACAGACAGCTCAGCTCAGACACGTTGCAAAAGCAAAGGACACAGGTATCAATGTACATTTCTTTAGATTATATACAGTATAACAATATGCATATGGAATTACACTCATATACATACATTATGTAAAAAGTGATGTTCCTATCTTATACATCAAGGTTAGCAGTATCACTTCTGTTAAGGAACCCTATTGTCAAGGTCTCAGCTGAGTAAAATGATAGTTAACCGACTAACTGTACCCTTTTGCTCCAGATTGTCTCTGGTTACGCACATTCCCTAGCACTAACAGATGAAGGGCTGCTGTTTGCATGGGGTGCCAACACATATGGACAGCTGGGCACTGGCAACAAGAGCAACCAGCTCAGCCCTGTCCAAATCCTGACAGAGAAAGAGAGGTGAAAGAAAGACCTCAATACACATATCGTCACTGTCATGCAGAAACCTTGTATATCCAAGTTTCAGATTTGTACCTTTCTTTTTTCATAAAGTATCATCGTACAAGACTGTCGCGCAAAACTTGTGTGCTTGTAGATCGTGCTATTTTCTCTATTTTTAATCATTTTTAAAATGATAAATGCAAAACAAACGGTTTTGGACAAATATGCAATTGTCAGTCTGCCAAACGCGCACTGACTAGGCTTGTCGCTATTATTACATAATCGGCTAAACGCAATTATTTTAGATAATCGCAATTATTTTGCATAATCGTCATAATCTTTACCATGTTGAAAAGTTTTCATACATTTTCATAAATAGTGCCAATAGCAGATTGCTCACATGAGCTTAATTTTGAATGAAATAAATAAATAAATATGGGCTTTTCTTTGCATAGTACATTATTGATTACTGGTATCAATTGTTCAGTAATTTCTTTGTATATTTAAGTTGTCACATCTACCCCTTACAAGTTTTGTTTACAAAGCCTAAAAGCCAAACAGAAATTAACTAAGGAAAATTTGAATTAATTAAATCGTTCATAACAGTTATTTGTGGGATAATTAAGTAAAACGTAATGATCGTGATAGGCCTAACACTTGACACCTCGCCTATGGTATCCTTGACAGAATTGTGGAGATTGCTGCCTGCCACTCGACACATACATCAGCTGCTAAGACACAGAGTGGTCAGGTGTACATGTGGGGCCAGTGCAGGGGCCAGTCCATCGTACTGCCCCACCTCACGCACTTCACTTGCACTGACGATGTGTTTGGCTGCTTTGCAACGCCCTCAGTTATGTGGAGACTACTTTCCATGGGTAAGGAATAACATAGCATTGCTCCAGCTTTTCTTTGTCTGAATGTCTGAAGTAAAAAAAGATCAAGATATACATACGTCTGCCCTGCATTAATGCTATAGTAGGCTTCCTTGCCTGGCCGCGGTCTTAGTAGGGGTGTGAACTAAAACTGACAAAAAACGAAAACGAAATAAAAACTAAGCTATGATGATGAAAACTGAGGCTGAATATATTGACAATTTAGTCAACAAATAAAAACTAAAAAATGTTGGGCAGGGACTAGTGGCGAAGAGATCCAGTAGAACTAAAAGACAAGATCTTGTAGATCGGTTATTTCCAGCATGCAAGTGTAAAATCAGCCATTATGACGTCATCAATGCCCGCCGAAATACATTTTCCTCGTCAAAATCAACTGTAGATTTAGTCAACTAAAACATAAAAGTAAAACATTTCAAAAGATTAAAAGATATATATTTTGCTATCAAAATAAACACTAGTGTGAACAATTTGTAGCTGGGGTGGTACTTCTGCTTGATGATACGGTGAGCTTTTGCTCCCATGCCATTATGCATTATTACACTACCTTTTTACAATTTATGACCAAATCTCATTAATGACGCCCAATGTGTGCATGTGTGTTCCCTCTCCAGAGCATGATGACTTTCTGACTGTGGCCCAGTCACTGAAGAAAGAGTTTGACAGCCCTGAGACAGCTGACCTTAAATTCAGTGTGGATGGCAAATACATATACGTCCACAAAGCAATTCTCAAGATCCGGTAAGGGTTTTAACCGCATATAGGGAAAAGATCAGAACACCTGTTAAGGTGGTTGCACACTGCTGCGTTTTTCGTTGCGAAATGCGTTTTTCAGGCAAGGAGAGAGAGAGAGATAGAGAGAGCAAGGGACCGAGTGGTGCGCGAAACGGGCGGCAGTGTGCAAACGTGACTGACATAACGTGAGGTTGATTTTTTTATTTGCGTGCTCCGAAATTCAGTCCGATATTCGGCCCGAAAAACGCAGCAGTGTGCAACCAGCTTTAGACCAGTGACAAAATGGGGTTTGCACATTTTGTACACATTTTACAATCTTTTTAAATCTTATTCAAAGATTAAGGTTAAAATTACTTTTTAAAACGATATGGACACAAAACATTTCTGTGCCCCTGTCTTTCTGCAGATGTGAGCATTTCAGATCCATGTTCCAGTCCCACTGGACTGAAGACATGAAGGAGGTGATAGAGATAGATCAGTTCTCCTATCCGGTGTATCGCTCCTTCCTGGAGTTCCTCTACACAGACAACGTGGAGCTGCCTCCTGAGGATGCCATTGGTCAGTCCCTTTCACATCCCATACCTCTGGCTTTCTGTCACTACTAGTAAGTTGGCTGTATTCGCCAATAGAGACCCAGGTCGAACTAGTCCCTGATTCGACAGCTAGAATTACAAGGACGTCAGATGATGAATGCAATCAATTACCATAGGATTGAAAACCAGCGATACCATTTTGGAACCACTGCGGTAGTCCGGCAGGCCAATAACTGACTAATTATTAGTCAGTGCTTACCATGAACCAGTTATTTCACTCACACTACCTACCGTACATGTAACTGCATCTGCCGTGTCACTCTCAGGCCTGCTGGACCTGGCCACGTCATATTGTGAAAACCACCTGAAACGTCTGTGTCAGCACATCATAAAGAGGGGGATCACGGTGGAGAATGCCTTCTCTTTGCTCTCGGCGGCTGTGCGCTACGATGCAGAGGTCAGTCTCTAACGAACTGGTAGACATTTAAAAGGAAATCAATAGAACCGATGCCTACACTGCCCTACAAAGGCAGAGTGCAGTAACTACGTTTTCGGACACACCGACTTATTTGTGGCGCCCAAAGGTCAAATTAGCCTTCATGATATTGGGGGATGAACAATTAGCTCAATAACAAATATAAAATCAGTGTAATATCACTTGTATGTCTATATCTCATTTGGCTGATCAGCTGTAACATTTTTAAACCCATTTTTCAGTGAAATTCGTGAACGTAGTTACTGCACTCTGCCAGTATACAAAACCATTCTACCTGTTAAGTGATTATTAAACTGCTTAATTTAAATTGTAATTTTCTGAGTTCACAAAATGCCTCACATGGACCACAAAGGATTATAACAATGTACATCAACTATGGACATAATAAGAAAATAATATATACCGTATTTTCCAGACTATAAGGCGCACCGGACTATAAGGCGCACTGTGTCAATGAATGGTCTATTTTCGAACTGTTTTCATATATAAGGCGCACCTGACTATAAGGCGCACATAATAGACGCTACCGTTGCGTTATGCATCCAACAGATGGAGATGTGCTAAAGGGAATGTCAATGTCAATGAATGATCCATATATAAGGCGCACTGGACTATAAGGCGCACTGTAGTTTTTTGAGAAAATTAAAGGCTTTTAAGTGCGCCTTATAGTCCGGAAAATACGGGTATATATACAAAAGTCGAATCATCTCGACACCGTAAAAACAGACCAAAAAAAGACATGGATCTCTTTGACATCTTGTAAGATTGATTCAACTGAAATATTTCACACACACCTTTGGTGATTGGCCGCTTGTTCTAAAACTGACATTGAGTGGTGTTCCTGTAGAAGTTAATAGAATTTATCTTTGAAAAAAGTATTCTGCCAGAGAAGCACCAGCAGCACTTTGAGATTAAAATACAGATTTTTTTGAGTCAGTTGGGATTGCCAGACTTGAGTCCAGGCCTTTAGGGCGACACAAGCTGCTAGTTCCACTTGCTTATTTGTGTTTTCCTTGTTGAAATGTAGGATCTGGAGGACTTCTGCTTCAAATTTTGTGTGAACCACTTGACAGAGGTGACCCAGACTGCTGCCTTCTGGCAGATAGATGGCAATATGCTCAAAGACTTCATCTGCCGAGCCAGCCGCTGTGGAGCCTTTAAGAACTGACCTCAAGATAAGATGAGAGATCATGAGACCGCAGGATCGGACAATGGTGACACTCGGTAGTCAGTTCCTCCACTGGATTCCACCCAGCTTTGTCGATGAGAGCTTTTCACACAGTATTTGAGGATGCACAGCACTCAAGACTGTAGATCCTTACATTACTCTCATGGACTTGACTCATCTCATTCCAGAGCAAGAACCAGCACCATGTGGGAGCTAGACAATCTACATTAATTTGGCCCACCTAATTACCCCACTATTGGGTGATCTAATTAGCTGCTGTTTTTGCCGAAGTGCCTGACTGGCTATTGATGAGCATGCATTCAATGTGAAGCAGAGACTGACACAGTTGCGGTGTATATTATTGCTGTCCAACTGTTACTTTTAAGGAAATGGAAGAGAGAACCTGTGTTCCAATAGTTACTTACTCACAAGCTCATTTTCATAGGTTAAATGTGTATAAAGCGCACACACATTTAACCACTTTATTTAATTAAAGTAACATTATTTTCTTTCTGCATTATTTCCATAGTTATTAGTGGTGGGAGAGACAGGAAAGTTAGTTTGCATATTACGCCAATGTGGTATGCACCAAAACCATTTGCACCCCATATTGAACACTTAAAGGAGCTATAGTCAACTTTTTCATTGTAGGGCCGACACTTTGTTTACATCCTAGTCTATAGACTAGAATGTAAACAAAGTGTCGGTCTGACAATGGCCAAAATTATTATTCTATCATTATTTTATGCTTTTTGTGGTCATTTTTGAATAGAAACAAATTATATGAAGCTTATTTTTTTATAAAATATTTCCGAAACATTTTTATTTTAGCATCCGTTTTTCAAGAAAAAGTTGACTATAGCTCCTTTAACCTGGCATACCCATATAGGCAGGTCATTATAGGAAAACGTTCATATAACAATCCATTCTGAGCTTGTAGCTTGACTATTCTTGTATAAAAAGTATAAAATAGGGCATTCATTTCTGGAATATAAATTTCCATTTTAACAAAATAAAATATGGAGATGGAAGGGTTACACCCAACAGCGATAACATGCAAGTACTCAAAGGCATTGCCTCACCATGCTTTGTTGCATTTTCTTCTTTTCCCACTTCTAAGGATTCCATTTGATTGTTCTTGAATGGTTGGACTTTTGTTCTTTTTGGCAAACTATCCAGATTTTTAAGTTATTTCTCCTCAATGGGCTTATATGCACTGAGCATAAAAATACAAAATACACAGGCCACGTATATATTGAGGTTGGGGGATTGGTTTTGTTTGCACTTCTTGATTCTAGTTTAGAACCAGTTTTTGAAAACTGCTTGATTAAACTTGAGTTGTACTGTATTTTTAGTGCCTTTATTTCTCTATTTTTTACCATTTCTATTATTTTATTGCTGTAATTTACTGCTTATTATACTGCAAAGATACATTTTTGTTGATTGGGATATCTTTTTTATTAATGAATGCAGAATCAGATTCTGGCTTCCACATCTTTTGTTCATTGACAAACTGCCAATAAATATTTGCAGGAAAATTATACAAGCTTCTTATTCTGTCTATATAATTAAGAAAGCAACATGGCCTTGTTCCTTTATCAGATATTGGTCACAGAATGGTACAGCGCTGCACTATGCCTATATGTATGTTATAAATCAATTGAGATTAATCAGTGAACGACACGGAAGTTGGTCGTTTACTAGGCTAGGTGTGGACAGGCCTTTACTGACTTTTCACTTTCTCATTTGCACTCGATAAGGGTGTCTGCTACATGTCTAAATCGTAATTTAGGCCCAGTTTAAAGAAAAGATTGCTGGTATTGGCTCTTTGAAAGATATTTTCTAGCATGTCAAATTCAGTGGTGGAAAGTAACTACGTACATTAATTCGACTGGAGTAATACTGGGATATTTCCAATTTTCACTTCTACTCTACATCATCTCAGAAGGCAAATATTGGACTTTTACTCCACTATCGAAACTTAACCTTTGGCCATTTTCTAAACGTTTTTATATGCAACTTGTGAAATGGGACATAACATTTTAATGCAAGTACTAAATTTGTAATACCAGACTTTTACTTACGTAACCAAGTATTTCTACATTTACTTGAAAATGTGAGTACTTCTTCCAGCACTCAAATTCTATACATGACTCAAATATTTCCAGCAAATGTTACTTTAATAACATTTTACAAGGTTTTAGTAATGTTTGCAACACACTTGAAAATGTAACCAAGTTTGTGCTTTAATGGAAAATGATATCTAGTAATATCTGTATGCCAACAACACTGCATTTCAAATGGCGTTCCAACAAAGCAATACAAAAATGAAACGCCCCCCAAAAATGGTACATTCATTTTGTCTTCCATTCATTCTCAGCAAGTATAAAGAATGAGGATTACTGAAACTTTCATGTCTCATGGGCAAAGGAGAGCATGCATTTGGGAACTTTGCCAGATACAGAACCATGTACTATTAATAGCTGCCAACTGAGTAAGACTGTAGACCGTTTCTTGAGATTAGAACATCATTCAAAATGTTTAACAAAATATCAATACAACATAATGGTATATTTAACATCAATATACAGTACATATACATACTAAAATGTATAACAATAGTGTAAAATATAAACGGATGGACATGCAGGGCTAGTAGATCTTTAAACATAATACAATATAAACAATATTTGCCACTGCAGACAGCAGTATGGGCTGTTTATGAACTTTGATCTTTAAGTGTTGTGATGTGCCAGGCTGTGATGTGCCAGGCTCTTCTCCATGGCCGACATGATCCTTTTCATGGCTGCTTCTTCTATCTGCACCTCCACTTTTTTCTTCTTAATTTCTGGACAAACAGTAGCCATTTTAATTTCATATACTGTGTGTGTGTGTGTGTGTGTGTGTGTGTGTGTGTGTGTGTGTGTGTGTGTGTGTGTGTGTGTGTGTGTGTGTGTGTGTGTGTGTGTGTGTGTGTGTGTGTGTGTGTGTGTGTGTGCGTGCGCGCGCGCGCGTGTGTGTTTTCTTTTAATACCTTCATCCTGCTTGGCCACAAGCACCGCAAGGCCACCAGAGGCTTCCATCACTCTCAGAGCCATATCATAATCTGTCAACAGACGTTAAAGAACTTCATTTTAGAAAGTCCAATTACAATATTAAAATAGAGAGACACATTTTCACCTTTAACATATCGTTTACCTTCCTGGCTGGCCAGATTTGACTGAATCCTGTTGGAGAGGTTATTGAGTTCATCAATGAAGTCAGAGAAGATGGCTTGTGTACGCCCTGCCTCGTTGAAGTCCTTCCAGAAGCTGGCAGAGTCTATCTTGGGTTTTGGGACTGAGAGAAGGGACACAGAAAAGGAAGGGGAGGGCTGTAGAGAGGACTGGGAATTTGGAGGAGAGACCGGTGCTTCGACGTGAGAGTGAGGATCTTTAGCAGGATCAGTGGAGCTCGCATGTGGACCAGAGGAGCTCTGTGTGTGTGGATCTGGATTGTGGATGGAGCCCAGACTGCACCCTGAGAGGAGAGACCGTGACCATATGTCACCATTACACTACACTTCTATTATAAAGAACTTGCAGCAAATTGTGAAATATAGCCATGCAGACTTAAGTTGGCCTAAGCCAGGTAAAATACCGCAACAGTGTCAATACATGTCATTGTCCACTCTCAACATTTTTAGATTTGTTTTACATTTTTGACAAACGTACCAGATTACTTAAATTATGGATTCCTCAACCCAAAAGTACACAGAAAACAAGTGCTACTCATCACAGTAGGCCAAACCATTGAAAAGTTCATTTTCATCTTAGCTGATGGCAGCCATTTTGGATGTTGGGCTCTCACAAATTGTACCCTTTTTGCAAGGGGCATGGGAGCTCAATTTGTTATTTAACCTTCATAGATGACAAACCCACTGAGAAACGGACCTTCGCTCCCCAGGGTCACAGAAGCATCAGAAATGACCCAAATATGTATTGTCCATAAAATAAACAGAATAAAGGCTAATTTGTTTAAAGGAACAAGACCACTGTGTCCAGAAACAAATGTATTTATCTTGTCTATAAAAAATAAAAGGTTGAGACAAATATTTTATAAAACATCCTGCTAAACTTGTGGTAATGTGGATGTGCTATACGGTCTTTCTCCAGTGTGAATTCTCTGGTGTGTTTTAAGGCTGCTAGTGCTTAATGGAGCGGAAGTGTTTTACACGTTGGCCACATCCATAGTGTTTCTCACCAGTGTGAGTTCTCTGGTGTATATTTAATTTATATTTCCTGTTAAACTCGCTCCCACACTGGTAACAGTGGTATGGTCTTTCACCAGTGTGAATTATCTGGTGTGTTTTGAGGGTCCCCTTTGTAGCGAAGTGTTTTCCACACCCTTTGCAGCTGGTAGGACAAGGAAGCCAGACAGAAAAGCCAACGTGAGGTCTTGAGATCAAAACTTCAAATCGGAACCACAATTTAAAATGACATGGACGGACACTGAACAGTGCAGGTGTGATGATGTATTCGAGTAAGAACAATACCTGCCATCTGGGAGGAATCTGACTCCATGCAGATTGTCACAGGCAGCAACAAACTCTTAGATTCTGCAACCTGAAGAGACACAATAGCAACATTTCTTTATTTGCATAAAGGTTATATTGTTGTCCTACTAATTATGACAGAAACTTGTGAAAAACAAGCTTACTGAATGGGCTGCCTTGTAATGCAGCACTGAATATGGGGGGGGGGGTATTATGTTTTATGTTTCAACTCACTGAAATGTCTGTGTCATTGGCATCTTCACATCTGTCCTGGCTTTGTCTCTTGGTATCATTACCTGGGGAGATCATAGCTCAGGTTACACCAGTCTTACACCTTTTTGAAGTGGGTCCTGTGAGACAGTCTTGCATAGCCTGACGATCAGAGATCTCCTCCTACTATATCTGGCAATATATTAAATTGAATGAACATTTTAATGAATGAGCCAACTGTGAGCTAAGGATCGGGGAAGAGAAAAAAGAAAACCTGCATTGATGAACCAATGCAAAGATTTTGGGCAGTCCTTCATATTAGGCCGTTGATATGATTTGTTTCAGTTTGTCATTGGGTTGTAATTGTTCTAGCCCCTACGTGGAGATCTCTGATTCGTCTCACTATGTGAGGCAATGTGAAATCCTACCTGGGGTGGAAGCACAGACGTTCTCACTCTCAGTATCATTTCTGTGAAGAAATTATAATTTCTCAGTCATTACTCTATCTAAATGTTCACGTTGTATTTAACATTTAAAAAAATAACTTGTCTAAGTACAATGATTGCTTATAAGATTGCGTATAATACCTGTCAATCTGAGTCTCGGGTGTCTAGAGAGAAAAAGACAGTGAGGGAAAGCAATAACATATTTATGGTTTGGATTGCTACTATTAATCTGGAGAAGACAGTAAAAGCACTTAAGAAAATACATACATTTATTTCTGCGTTTGGGTGTTCTTCATCATCCACCCACTCAATGGGGGCAAACATGGTCAGGCTTTGGGTAGATATGTCCTCATCTATGATAAAAATCCCAGAGCATAATTCAGGTGTCATAGCAGCAACAGTAACAAGGTTGAAACACAGGGAAAAACAAAACAAGCTAAAAACACTTGTACTGTAAGCAGTTATACCAGTGGCCAAGCAGAGTGCTACACGCCATATTAAACAAGTCATTTTGTATCTTTCACAATAACCATTCAACATAGTTTGTCAAAATAACGAGTATGTTACTTAAATACATAGCGTTTCTCAAAACCTCGAGACCTTGCAGCTTTTGTTTTCAAATGGTACTGCCGTGGGTTTGTTTCAAACTGAATTCTCGGTTCTAATAGACAACAGAGCCAACAGAGGGGTCACCAAAATACTAGTCTGGTAGGATTCACCTCAAAACATGGGCTGCAGATCTTCCTTCAGTGAAACAGTGTATAAAACCCATACGGATTGACAGTCTCATGTATTGATAAGTCACAGGAAGCAATAAACTAACCTGAGCTTGAGTCTCCTTTGCGCTTGAATTTAAGCTTGGAAGGAACCTCATCCTCCTGTCTGTAATGGAAACAGGAAATGTAACAATGGCAGGATATCAGTGTGGTATTGGGACAACACAAATTGACCAGGATCAAGCTAAGGATGCAAGGAGCATTGTACACCACATTTAAACTCAAAGTGCTTTACATAAAACATTAAACATCAAAACTTTAAAAGAGATAATTCACCCCCAAAATTACTTATTTTCTATGGAGACACAAAGGAGACCGAGTGTCTATCCGTAACCGTTGTCAGTCATCAATTTATTGGCTTAGGAATGAGACAAAAAAAGAACAAACAAACAAAAATAAAAATACACCTAGTGTTAAGTGAACGGTGTATCGAGTTGATTTCATCAAGCGACTCGCTAGCCAATCACGGCGCGTACTGCCAATGGGACTCAGAGTGTACAACAAACTTTGAGACGTTTGGACCAAGATGTAGGCCATGCAGGGCAGGCTTCAGTTTACTTTAGGGCCCAGACATTTTCCTTTCCAACAAACTTTGAGACGTTTGAGCCAAGATGTAGGCCATATCTAGGCCAGATGTAGGGCAGGCTTCAGGGGCCCAGACATTTTTTAGGGAACCGGACAAAGCCAGATGTTGGAACATAGTTCCTTCCAGGAGCGCCGCAAAAATATCTTTGTGAATTCAAATCTCCATGAGGAGAGTAATCGACAGAAACTACGTTATTTTTTGGGTGAACTATCCCTTTAATAAAGTGAGCCTTAAAGGAGTAGTTCACCCCCAAAATGACTTTTTTTCTATTGATTAGTTACGCCATGGAGACTCGAGTTCAATAATATTTTTAGTTTTTTGTCGCATTCCTAAGACAAAAATGTGATAATAAATTTACCCCCATTTGTTCCAGGGACCCGTTTCGAAACGGGTCCCCATCCGGAATCAATGGGGGTAAATTTACTCAAATCAAATTTTTGTCTTAGGAATGTGACAAAAACCAAAAAAAATTTATTGAACTCTACTCTCCATGGCATGAGTAATCAATAGAAAAAGTCATTTTGGGGGTGAACTACTCCTTTAAGAAAGACATTATGTGTTAAGAAACATGAAATATAGGGATGTGAATACTTCTTTTTTTTTTTTTTCAAAGTTAAACGCATGTATTGTGATATTCTTTTACACAAAGCTTCAGGCACGATAGAAACACAAGTCAGGAGGAGGAAATGGATAGGTAGATCAATCACAAAACATGCTCTAACTAACATGCAACCTGCAAGGCGGGAGGAAGAGAGGACATGCCTAGAGCCACCTGCAGAAGAACCACAGAGCAAGAGATGAAGGCGCAAGGGCTGTCATGGCAACAACTGGATCGGAGCGATTTGAAGGGCACAAGACCGAAGAGGATGGAGTTTTGTTAATAGACTGTTTCTCAGGGAATTTAAAGGCCTGCGTAATTAAGTCCAGAGCTTAGCAGGATGTAAGGAAATGATAGAGCATTCACATGCCTCTCAGCACAACACTGACCTGCCATTGGATTTCAGCTTTCTCTGTTTGAATAGAAAAGCTCAAATGATTAAGATCACCTTTTCTTTTCACTGAATTAGGTAGTACATACATTTAATTAATGCTAGAGCAGAATGCTACAGGCTAATTTATACTTTGTTGCCGACCGCTTTAACAAAGGACATTTGTTAGGAAATGTACCTTCAAAGACGAGTCACTGCTGTGGGCCTCGGCCAGTCCAGCTGCTTCATCTGTACCTATCAACAACAAACAGCAGCATTATTAACAAGCACCCAAAGACGTTTGACTCAAAACACAGTTAAATATTGGTGTATCTAAATCACATACCGTGGGGACTTTCCTCGTGGGACTGAGGTTTGTGTTCCTGGCAGTACAACCTAAGCAAAAATATGGACAAATTGTCACTTGATCAGGAACTGATGTACAGTACATACTGTAGACAGACAAAGCAAATACATTAGAGGTGTCAATCTTCACTGGACTCACTATCCAATTCTATGATGCATCAAAATCTTCTACTGCTTATGGTTAATTTTCTTTTATCCAACTTTATTACATGGCTTGGTTGAATGCTCGATTCTGAGAGGTCCACTACTGATAGGCGGAGAACCAATCAATCAATAAATCTGCGGTGCTTGGTTTTGCCATATTTAACAAAGGTGGCATGTAAAGTTTAAACACACATACAATGTTATTTTACAGCTAAACATTGCACTAAAGAATTGAAAAATAAGTGACGACACGAGACATTCCTGGCATCTCTGTGTATCTGTCTGATTGACTTCAAAGTTTGTATCACTGACAACCCGAGGTTGTGTTATTCTGCCAACTGGGAATTTGGTTGGACCAGTGGCTCTGCGTCTGTCCCATTTAATGCCCATATTAAATAGAGATCTCTGTCCGAGTTCCTTTTACACCCATGATGCCTGGTGTGTCACAGACTGGCCTCCGAATAGTACTAAGTTAGGTTAGGTGTCGATAATGCATACTGCAGTCCTCTGACAACAGGCACCAAAACTGGTATTGCATAACAGAAGGGGCATCCATTCCTAGCAGGCATCAGCCTAGTATTATGGACTCCTATTTCATTCATTTATAAAGTGCTTTAACAGTTTAACATGTGTACTCACTCAAATGTCTAACATTAAATTGTCAGCCAAAATAGATAAATGATACAGTATATTCTAGCCTAATATTCAATCTTCAAAAACGTAACTTCAATCCTCCTGCAGTGAATTACAACTTAGCTCTGGTCCATAGCGTTAGTAAGGAGAACTCCTAACGCTATGGACCAGAGCCAATTACAACTTGCCAACTTGCAGTATTTTTGCAATGTGTTTAAGTAACCAATTAACCAAATTAAGAAGAAAACAAAAACAGTATAAAAAGTATGCTGCTACCTGTAATATACCAAAATAATAGCATAGCAGATCTTGAGATCTATGACAGGGCACTTATGGACGGGTACACATTAAAGTGTATTACCCCCTCAGGCCAGGATCACATTTTTGCCTATTACAGTACATATAGGCCTACAGTCATTTTTTGAAAATAGGGAAAGGGTTTCTGATTATAATTTTTTCCTATGAAAGCCAAAGGTGTGTTAAAGCTATCAAATAGTTTGGGAGTTTTGTTCCAAGCTGCTACAGAGGCTGAGGAATTCTCCAGAAAAACAGTGGGTAATTCTCAAATCGGACATAAGTCTTTAAAGTAGTTGTTCACCCCCAAAATGACTTTTTTTCTATTGATTACTCACCCCATGGAGACTTGAATCAATGGGGGTAAATTTATTATAATCAAATTATTGTCTTAAGAATGCGACAAAAACTAAGAAATATTATTGAACTCAAGTCTCCATGAACTACTCCTATAAGGCTTTTTTTTTTTTTTTTTTTTCAAATCGGAATTAGGCCTAAATGGGTAATTAATAAACATGAGTTTCAGTAGGCCTACTCTGCCGGCTGGTTGAATTCTTCCTTCATCACGATCTGGATGACTTCAGGTTGTTCTCCCTTTATTGCTTGCTTCGTACGGCACAAAGTTTTCCGACCGGGTATGATGGAATGAACGTCAACCACGCCATATTTAGCTCCGATGTTTATTAGCGCTTGGGCCACCAGGATGAATTCTTTACGGGTGACGATTTCAACCATGCAAATGTCCAGGCAACACATGTCCACGAAATCTTTCACAAACTTGGATTTGACATCAGGTGGTATCGTTTTGCGACAGAAGGAGGTTATGGGGTTTTGACTTTGACTTGCTCTCGATTTAGCGCACACATGTTTGATCAGACCTGATGTACCCGTTCTGTGGCTATCATACGTATAAATCGCGTTGCAAGAGTTGCATGTTGCGTAACCAGCACACAACCCGTCGTAAGCATTAACTATTTCACTAAATCGCTCCCAAACCAAACTTTTGCCGCCTGCCTTGCTTTTTATTTTAAACTCTCCATTTTTAAGTTTCTCTCTCACTTTAGCTACGTTCATCGCCTGATTTGCCTCCATTGTTGTTTGAAACTGGAAGGACCCAGCTGGCGCCTATACTGGCACAACAAGGCGGCTGATTTGTGCCTGATGAAAAATCACTTCACATTTTAGAGCACGTCACCGTTTCCCAAACACTGGGTCGGGACCCATTTGTGGGTCGCGGACCGATTTTATGGGTCACGAGTCACGACTCGAGTCAAAATCCCATTTTCTTTTCCTACATTTCAAAAGTGTTAATACAATTATATAAAAACCATGAATAAAAAATAAGTAGTGAAAAGAGCAGAATTACAAGCTTATATATCTGCTATTTTCACAAGTTTGTGAGCTTAAAGTGTTTAGACTTTAGAGAACGTCATGATAGAACTACTGCAGTCACTGCAGTCCTCTGACAACGGGCACCAAAATTGGTGCATATACATTCCAAACGGGCATTGTAAAAATATACAGCCTTCAAAAAACTACTTCAAACCTCTTTCCTCCTGCAGTGCATTACAACTTAGCTCTGTCCATCCATATTGGGAGGTTAAGGAGAACCAGAGCCAACTACAACTTCTGCTTCAACTGCTGTTTGTTTGCAATGTGTTAGCGACACGCTCCCAATAAAGTAAACCAACCAATCAAACAAAAACACAAGTGTGCTGCGACCTGTAATATACAAAAATAAGGTATTCATATAGCAGCCGATCTATGACAAGGCACTTAATAAACATGAGTTTCAGTACTCTGCCGGCTGGTTGAATTCTTCCTTCATCACGATCTGGATGACTTCAGGTATTTCCCCCTTTATTGCTTGCTTCGTACGGCACAAGGTTTTCCGACCGGGTATGATGGAATGAACGTCAACCACGCCATATTTAGCTCCGATGTTGATTAGCGCTTGGGCCACCTGGATGAATTCTTTACGGGTGACGATTTCAACCATGCAAATGTCCAGGAAACACATGTCCATGAAATCATTCACGAACTTAGATTTGACATCAGGTGGTATCGTTTTGCGACAGAAGGAGGTTATGGGGCTTTGACTTTGACTTGTTCTCGATCTAGCACACACATGTTTGATCATGTTTGATGTACCAGTTCTCTGGCTATCATACGTATAAATCGCGTTGCAAGCGTTGCATGATGCGTAACCAGCACATGACCCGTTACTAGCATGAACTATTTCACTAAATCGCTCCCAAACCAAACTTTTGCCTACCTTGCTTTTTAATCTAAACGCTCCGTTTTTAAGGTTCTCTCTCACTTTAGCTACGTTCATCGCCTGATTTGCCTCCATTGTTGTTTGAAACTGGAAGGACCCTGCTGGCGCCGACGTCTCGACTCGACTACTGGCACAACAAAGCGGCTGATTTGTGCCTGATGAAAAATCACCTCACATTTTAGAGCACTTCACTGTTTCCCCAAACACCGGGTCGGGACCGTCGGGACCCATTTGTGGGTCGCGGACCGATTTATGGGTCACGACTAGAGTAAAAATCCCACTTTCTTTTCTTTTCCTACATTTCAAAAGTTGTTTTAATACAATAAAACCAGGAATAAAAAATAACAAGCAGCGAAAATAGCCGAACTACAAGCTTATATATATCTGCTATTTTCACTAGTTTTGGGTCCCTCCCGGGACACGAGCTAATTTTGTTTAGACTTTAGAGAACGTCATAGAACTACTGCAGTCCTCTGACAACAGGCACCAACATTGTTATTGCATATACATTCCTAACGGGCATTGTCAAAATAATAAAATCTTCAAAAAACTACTTCAATCCAGTCCAGACAATCCTCATTCTTCTGCAGACTGCAGTGCATTACAACTTAGCTCTAGTCCATCCATAGCCCTGAAACATAACGGTCGCTGATAGCATGACGTACGACCGTCATGGATGAGGATTCATCTGGGTTTGCGGAGGCGAATTCGTCAGCCTATACAAACTACACAAACATTCAGATTTCACAAACAAAGTGCTTTATAAAGTCTCAAACCTGTTTAAATACTGGCCGGCATTGTATAATTACCCGGATCCTCCGTGTTCTTTGATAAAGAAGCCTTTTTATCCGATATTTTTGTGTTTTTCCATGCATTTCCTGGCGTTCCCCACTGAGATGTGGGCGTGGCCTTGCAAAAATGGGTCCGGAAATACATGGGAAAACAGAAAAATATCGGATAAAAACATGGGATAAAAAGCCTTCTTATAAAAGAACACGGAGAATCCGGGTAATTATAAATGCCGGCCAGTATTTAGACAAGTGTGAGACATTATAAAGCACACGAATTCGCCTCCACAAACCCAGTTAAATTCTTTATCAGCGACCGTCATGTTTCAGGGCTAGTCCATCCATAACATAGCAGAGCTAAGACAGGGCAATTAATAAACATGAGTTTCAGTACTCTGCCGGCTGGTTGAATTCTTCCTTCATCACGATCTGGATGACTTCAGGTATTTCCCCCTTTATTGCTTGCTTCGTACGGCACAAGGTTTTCCGACCGGGTATGATGGAATGAACGTCAACCACGCCATATTTAGCTCCGATGTTGATTAGCGCTTGGGCCACCTGGATGAATTCTTTACGGATGACGATTTCAACCATGCAATTGTCCAGGCAACACATGTCCACGAAATCATTCACGAACTTAGATTTGACATCCGGTGGTATCGTTTTGCGACAGAAGGAGGTTATGGGGCTTTGATTTGGCTCCCTTGTGCTTGGCTTAGCACACACATGTTTGATCATGTTTGATGTACCCGTTCTATGGCTATCATACGTATAAATCGCGTTGCAAGAGTTGCATGCTGCGTAACCAGCACATGACCCATCATTAGCATGAACTATTTCACTAAATCGATCCCAAGCCAAACTTTTGCCTGACTTACTTTTTAATTTAAATTCTCCGTTTTTAAGTTTCTCTCTCACTTTAGCTACGTTCATCGCCTGATTTGCCTCCATTGTTGTTTGAAAATGGAAGGACCCTGCTGGCGCCAACTACTGGCATAACAAACGCGGCTAATTCGTGCCTGATGAAATATCACTTTACATTTCACAGAACGTCATTCACCTACAGTGGAAAGTAACTAAGCAGAATTTTTTTACGTCATTAATAATCAGTGGTGGAAAGTAACTAAGTAGATTTACGTCATTAATAATCAGTGGTGGAAAGTAACTAAGTAGATTTACTTAAGTAAAGTACAATCTTTAGGTATTGGTATTTGTACTTGAGTATTTCCATTTTCCATAAATTTTACTTCAACTCCACATCTCGGATCCAAATATTGTACTTTTACTCCGCTGCATTTATTTGAGAACTTAAGTAACTAGTTACTTTGTTTATTGAATTTCAAAACATACATTAATGTTTATTGACTGGATCTCTCTCACACTTGCAAGTTGGTCTGGATAAGAGCATCTGCTAAATGCCTAAATTGTGAATGCAAATGGACCCCTGTAGGCTTGTCATGAAACATTTCGCATGCTGAAAATAGTAGATCTACAATGTCACATCACAGCTTGTTGTGAGCTTGTAGATCTGTTATGTGCTCGTATAACTGCCATGTTCAGTTGTGAGTACATACTGTAGATTAATTAATTGGAAAATCAACAATTAACGTTATTTGGCTATACTCTACAATGGAATGTCACAGGATCAAAGCAGAATCGTCCACATCCTTATCGCAATGTATCATATATTATAATTGCTACATATACACACCTAAAAGATAAGATCACATATTGTACAAAGAATTGTGTACATAATTCATGATTGAGTTACAATTATACTTAAATATGCATACTCACATAATGATGTCATCATTCAAACTGTCTAAGCTTATGTGCTCTTCTCTCTTTTCACAGACAAGGCATATGACCTGAAAATATAAAGACAATTAGGATCTCTAGATAAAGACAAGAGCAATGAATGAATGAATACAGCAACAACTGCCTGCTATTTGTCTATGTGTCTGTGGCTTTCTTGTTAGTAGGCCAGGGAATTAAGTCTATGTCCTATGAAAATATTCACACATTGTGAATATTTGTCACATTTAGTAAATTCATAATATCAGACACACCATCCCGCCATATTTGGAGAAGATTTGCATCATCGACATGACATGTTATTAGACTCTGTGTTGTGATATAAGAATTAGACTGGATGTGTGAACATTTGAAAAGTAGAGCTTTTTCTCATTTAGAGATAAAAGAATATTTGTAACTTTTGTGTCGATTTGTTGATACTTAAGACATTTCTGTATGTGTTTTACCTCTGATTTTTTAAGGTTTCATCTCCATGTTGGGATCTTATTTGTCTTATCAGTACAAACAATGGACAACATTTCATTTTTTGAAAAGGCCTTACTTTGGTTTTGCATGCAATAATTTGACTATGTCCATGTGGTGTTTTAATTACATCTCTTACACACCTTAGTGCTAGACTTTGAAAGTTGTTTAGAAGTATCACCATTTCTGCGTGAAGAGGCTGGTGTGTCGACCTCGGTTTTGAATTCTGCAAGTAAAAAAAAAATTGATACATAACGTTATCTGGAAAAAGCTTGTAACTCCATAATGTTTTCTAAATCAATCAGTGCCCTTCTCGGTTGTACGATAGTGGACACTGGACAGACAAAGGTCACAAAAAAGTTTCAAAAATAGCCCATGCTCACAATGCGACATGTTGTGAGCTTGTCACTAACTAGTTTTTAAAAATGTTGAAAGTGAAATTGGTCTGTGTTTGAGACACAAACTAATTAAAAGTATTAACTTGTGGCTGTTGGAACACAGGTTATATTTTTATAATTTCCTGAAAAGTAACGCTTTTTTGATTCCACCTGGCAGCTACAATAAGTAACATAAGAATCAGAATTAGTGAGGAATACAAATGTACTCACCCATGTTCCTGTGTCTGTAGCAGTACAACCTGAAAAATAAGAGTTTTAGACATTTTCATCTGTGGCAATTATACAAAACTACATCTACCTGGTTTCTTGTAAATAATAATAATATATTTTAGAAGATTGATATTGGACTAACACATATTGCCCTTTGATCTCATCTTCCATGACCTCAGCTCCATTTTCAACAGCACATGGGTAATGGTAGGACCAACTGCAGCGTTTCACTTCACATCCAACTGTGGCACACTTTTTCTTACAGCCGGCACAGCGCTAATGTAAAGAAAAGGAACATTGCATTTAGAGAACAGATCGATCTGCACAGTATGAAGTTGAGTTGAGTGCTATGTGAAAATGATAAAGGGCTTTACCAGTCTATTTCCACGTTTCACCTCATTTTCCACATCCTCCACAGCAAAACCAAACAAGTCGTCAAACTCTGGTGAATTCTGGCAAAAGATACCAGATGAATACAGCTGCAACACAGAAAAGTTAAGAGCAATGTATCAGATTATAATGTCATGAGTCCATATTTATAACATAATGTGATATGTTTCCCACCAACAGTATGCTGGAATGGGGCATATCAGACAATAGCTCTGGTCCAGAGCGTCAGTGCAGCTGATGCAGGCGACTGGATAAAAGACTAAACCAGGATTGGTATACAGGGATACAACCTGGAAATAAGCAGGCGGTCGAGTTGGATGTGTTTTATTTCATGACAAAAATAATGTATTTTACAGAGTGGGTGGGGTGCTGAGAGGTTTACCACCACAGAGAATAGACTTTCAACAACGCAAAACTACCTTTGGTTAGGTGAGTAGCGAAGTAGTTTTGTTTATTTTGACTGAAGTTGAGCCCTCGTAGGGGTACAGAAATCCCGGTCTAGTCTTTTAGCCAGCCGCCTGTCAGAGAGTCAGTGCAGCTGACGCTCTGGACCAGAGCTAATCAGACAAATGCCAAGAAAGATACTACATTTGTAGTTTTTTTTTTCCCCTTCTTTTTCTTTTCATTTTTTTTTTTCATACTGCTTTCAAGTAGATTATTTTATGCAATAATCTTTCGTCATAAACCTCAAAGTACACCAGAGTAACAATCAAACACACAGCTGTTTTTGTAACACAATCCAAGTATTCTGGAATGGCAAACAAGCATGTGTAAACTAAATCAATCTGTTTACCACATCTATTATTTTGTATCACTGTCTATGCATAGATAAGTCTCTTATCTCTGATCTGGCGGTCCTGTGGTTGCAAAACAACCCAGGCCTCTCTTAACCAGGCCTCTCTTAACCCCCCTCTTATCCCCTGCACCAGACCCCAGGGTTCACACAGAAGTTAATCAATTACCCTCAGAAAAGAAAGGAAAACCATGATGTTTATATACGTATATTTCTTATCTTGTGCTTTTTTTTGTGTGCAAACTGCTAATAAAGTATTCAATCAATCGATTCATGTTTAATCAACTTAATCGAATTATTTTAAAGGAGTTTGTATGAATGGGTGCCCTGAAAGTCATGTTATGTTGATAGTAAAACCTCCAGTAATTGTGTAAGTTAACTCATATGCCTGGTGTTGGCTTATTAGTGCGGTATGCTATGTATTCCTGTAGGAATTTTTTGCCAAAATTGATTTTTTTGCTGTTTTGGCTTCTATAGGGACCAAACTATCAGAAAATGACGGGGGTCAAATTTTCAGACCCCTCCCTCATTTCCTGGGGGCGGGTCACTTCAGTTTTGGCCCTTTTCGGCCTTGTTTTCCCAATTTCCCATAGGATTTTTTTGCCCAAATGGCTTTTTTTTTCTGTTTTGGCTTCTATAGGGACCAAACTATCAGAAAATTACGGGGGTAAAATTTTCAGACCCCTCCCTCATTTCCTTGGGGGCGGGTCACTTCAGTTTTGGCCCTATTCGGCCTTGTTTTCCCAATTTCCCAAAGGATTCTTTTGCCAAATAGATTTCTTTTGCTGTTTTGGCTTCTATAGGGACCAAACTATCAGAAAATGATGGGGGTTACATTTTCAGACCCCTCCCTCATTTCCTGGAGGAGGGTCACTTCAGTTTTGGCCCTATTCAGCTATGTTTTCCCAATTTCCCAGAGGAGTTTTCTGCAAAAAAATGATTTGTTTGCTGTTTTGGTTTCTATAGGGACCAAACTATCAGAAAATAATGGGGGTCAAATTTTCAGACCCCTCCCTCATTTCCTGGGGGCGGGTCACTTCAGTTTTGGCCCTATTCGGCTATGTTTTCCCAATCTCCCATAGAATTGTTTTGCTAAAACATATTTTATCTTTTGTTGTTTTGGCTTCTATAGGGACCAAACTATCAGAAAATGACAGGGTAGACATTTTCAGACCCCTCCCTCATTTCCTAGGGGGGGGGGGGGGGTCACTTCAGTTTTGGCCCTATTCACCTATGTATTCCCATAGGAGTGTTTTGCTAAAATTGATTTCTTTGCCGTTTTGGCTTCTATAGGGACCAAACTATCACAAAATGACAGGGTTCCAATTTTCAGACCCCTCCCTCATATCCTGGGGGGAGTACTTTACAGTACTTTATACACAACTTCACAGTATATTCTGAGGATATTCAATAGTTTAGGTAGGAACAGTTCAAGTGAGGAGGATGGGGTAGCATTTATACTTCTGACCTGTTATTATTCTAGTCAAATACAGGATCTATTAATGATCACTGTTATCAAGTGGATGGTAAGATACAGATAAAAGAAAATATCTGTCACAGATATTTTTTAGCTGTGTCTTACCATCCACTTGAATGGAGAAAGATATTTATTTATCTGTTAATCTGGCCCAGTGAGAATGGGCCTTTATACTGTTGGCAAAGTCTCATGCACTTGCAGAGACTGACTGTCCCTTGCAACCTGCTTTGCACCCACATCACATGTGATGAGCTCAAGTATTGCCTTTGGAGCAGGGAGGGCAAGACAGAAGACACCTGACTGGAACATACCCTCCACTCTCTGAATTCCACCAATTCTCTTCAATTGGTGGAAGCTCAGGGCTCAGGGCAATTGGACATCGGTGTCAGCAGCCTCTTCGATGTGTGCACCTCCTCAAAATCATGTCCCTTAATGAAGGTATCATATATGACAACGAGCTTGAAAGAACTGTCCCTTGAGAAATACTCAAGCAGTCCCTGGCCTAACACATTTCAACTTCTCCTTGGTTGATCACACAGTCAGGAGTTCCTTGATGGACATAGTGAGCTTCATCTCTGGATGAAGACTTTGTGTTTTTCGACTGATCCATATACCTAATATTACCTATCAAAGACAACTTGACCCTCAACATAGCCAGCCATCATCGTTATGATGCGTTTGTTGAATGCATCCTGAAGATCTGACAGCTTTTTGTCTTTTTCATGTTCTGAAGCAAACCCATGGCATCAACAATAAGAACTTTGATAGAATAATCGTCCTCGGTCAGATCATGCTATGGGACACATGGAAGATCTTCCTACAGGGGCTCTGCCCTGGCATCTTCCATTGAATGCAAAATGTGAACCCCCTCATTTTCTGACAGTTTGGTCCCTAAAGAAGCCAAAACAGAAAAGAAGAAAAAAAAAATCTATGGGAATATAGAGCCGAATAGGGCCAAAACTGAAACCCCCCTCCCCGCCTCAGGAAATGGGGGAGGGGTATGAAAATTTGAACCCTGTCATTTTCTGATAGTTTGGTCCCCATAGAAGCCTAAACAGCAAACAAAACAATTTTAGCAAAAAAAAAATCCTATTGGAAATTGGAATGCATAGCTGAATAGGGCCAAAACTGTGACCCGCCCCCAGGAATTGAGGGCGGGGTCTGAAAATTTCAACCCCGTTATTTTCTGATAGTTTGTTTCCTATGGAAGCCAAAACAGCAAACAAAACAATTTTTGCAAAAAATTCCTATGGGAAATTGGGAATGCATAGCTGAATAGGGCCAAAAATGAAGTGATCCGGCCCCAGGAAATGAGGGAGGGGTCTGAAAATGTGACCCCCGTAATTTTCTGATAGTTTGGTCCCTATAGAAGCCAAAACAGCAAACAAATCAATTTTAGCAAAAAATATTATGGGAAATTGGGAATACATAGCCGAATAGGGCCAAAACTGAAGTGACCCGCCCCCATGAAATGAGGGAGGGGTCGGAAAATTTGACCCCCGTCATTTTCTGATAGTTTGGACCCTATAGAACCAAAATCTGCAGAAAAATCAATTTTGGCACAAAAATCCTACAGGAGCTGTATTTTGGACATAGCATACCACACTATATGGTGAGTTAATTGAATGTCTCACTCCCTAAGGGAGCCTGCAGGTGATGAGTCTGTCAGTCAGAGGCAGTGTTTCTCGAAATTTGAAAGGCTCCCCTTAATTTTGACAGTGTACAAATGGGACCTGTTTGGTTCCATTTGTACGCTGTCAAAGTTACAGACTTGTATGGGTAAATTTAGACCCCCCTAAAGGAACGGGAACCTAGAGAGTCCCTGAAATCCACTTTAAGAAACACCGCATTAGGAAAAGGTTGTTCCTTAATCCAGGGGTCTTCAACATTTTCAGGCCAGCGACCCCCAAACTGAAGGGGACATGGTTGGAGCAGGGACCCCCCTGGGGGTGGGGCTACGATATAGGCCTATATTGTATATTTATGTATAAAATTGTGTTTCATGTGTATAAACATACCATGTTATTGTGCATTCAATACTATGCTATTAAAATAATAGATTAATATTCATCATGCTTTTATTTTAAACATGCATGTACAAGTGGCCGTACCACACTGCCATTTATAAACATACCTTATTAACTGAGAAGCAATTTCAATACTATCAATCACAATAATCATGTATACAAGCTATTCAAAAGAGAGAATCGTGTTTTGTTTATATTTAGAGACAAATTCATATATATATAAATATAAATATATTATATATAAACTTTTTTCCCCCCAACAATTTCGGGGACCCCCTAGGGGTCGCGGACCCCCTGTTGAAGACCCCTGCCTTAATCCTTTGTTGTCTTCAAGTGTGTTAATGTCTAACTGTTATTTTGGCCTGTCTTTGCCAAGGCTGTATCATATCACGTAATCACGTAGATACGAGTCGACACCTTAATATTATAACTCTATGGTCGACACCCCTATAAACTCCCCACAGAAAACGCCCCCGTTTCTGTTTTTCTCCAGTGACCCCCTACCACTGGCACTGTCGCACGAGTCGACTATGTTGTAGGCTCCAATTATGGCTATTGTATTCTATAATAATGTGTCAGACAAAAAGAAACGAAGCTAAACGTTGCAAGTAAACAGTGAAGTGATTCTTACCAGACAGTTTTGATGAGCCGTAACAGAGCGTTTAGTTGATAGTGGTCCGGTTACCGTCGTCTCCTCGCTTCTTTGACAAAGTATGCAAACAACCCGACCATCGTCATCTACAGACATGATAAATTGGTTTAATGTGATTATTTTACCGCATTATTTCGTGGTAAATAGTCTCAATAACTTGCACAGAGATGTGCTCAAACTGTCAGCGGAAGTACGGTCCGGTTTGAAAAGAAAGCCGTGTTCTGATTGGATATTGCTATGGAGATTGATCGCTGTTGTTTTTCGTTAGAGCCCGCCTTCGACAGAGCCTTCCGTATCCGAAAAGCACATGGCGTATCCGCTGTTCCGCTCTGCTCTGTCTGAAGTTCTGATTCTGAACTTGCGTGTGCTGTGCAGGTTTCCCAACTGGTCTTGGGCCTAAGCTAGATGCAGAATAGACCCAACTTTAGAGTGAAGATTTTCAACTCAAATATTTGCTTCTGGGGGTCCCTGGGTTGGAACAAAATATTTTAAGATGGGGGTCCGTGGCCAAATACATATAATTTTTTTTGGGGGGGGGGGTCCTTGTCTTGACATGACAAAGTTTCATAACTTTATTTGTTTACAAATTGCTTCACAACACAAATCACAACAGTGTGTGTCTATGTGCTTTGTTTTGTCATTATTCAACAGTAGGAAATTGACATCCAAGACCTCATGGCAGTGAGACAATCCACCAGTGGGGTGAAGTCCAAAAAAGGTTGAGAAACACAAGTTGAATATAGCTATAATTCAATACAATTTGGAAGTAGTACGTCTCCCTTTCTCTTTCTCTCTCACACACACACAAATCAGACAGATAAGGCAAATTAATGAATTATTACAAGTCTTTTATGTAAAAAATCAAACAATAGACAAGTCACAAGTCAGTGACATACCATACATAATGTACAATATAGCATCTCAAACATTTCATGACAAACTGAAATTAATGAACAATATCTACATTCATATAACATGATCTCTCCCTTTCGGGAATAAGTTAGCTCTATACATTGATATCTGATATTCACATTAGACGACATCTCAAACTGTACCACATACACAAAGACTCAAAGAGTAAAATGTGTCCCAAGCGCACACTTGATGCCTCTGTGGTGGATAGCTGGTGGAGGAACACAGACATGTATCTCTAAGGACAGATTCTGGGTCAAACTGGAAACAATTAAATAAATACAAGTAAGACAAAGAGAGACAGTCAGAGAGACAGAGATTTGAACAAAAAACCCTGACAAATGACAAATTACCCCTTTTGCCTTTCCTTCAAATAAATATGTACTTCTAAAGGAAAGAAAGCTGTGGGTGCAGTAGTGATCTGTAACACTCGAGCAACATTCTTGAAAGCTAATAAACTCATTCATTTCATTCGTAGATTTCTTATTGGGCTTTGTTTTAACAGTTAAACTCAACATATCTGCAGACAATAAAAGGAATTGTTCCACGTGGACCTGAAGCTGAGGCACAGAGGAAGATAGGAAAGTGCCACCCAGGAGAAGTGCCTCTGCATTTTATGTCCATAATAATGTGATCATTATTAGATGTACTAACAGATCAGTCCTGCTGGCCCACTCATACATCTATTACAATCACATGGAACCCGCAGGCTTTCAATAAAACAAATGGCAAAGTGTAGGAAAAGAACATGATCCGAGTCCTTCACCATCCTGACATGTGGTCCCCTCAAGGAACCCTGATGATCCCTGCACCCCACTTTGAGTACTACTGTACTAGATGATGATCGACTGAATCCTTTCCCCATGATCAAATCTGTGAAGTGGATTACATCAGGCAATATAGCTCATTTGTTTTGTGTGTTTGTGTGGAATCGAAGGTTGTCAGAACCGATTGTTGGAATTATGGACTGAGTACCGGGGTGACCAGTGGCCCATGGCCAGAAGGCTCTGGGAGGAGGGAAGACTTGATGATTTCAGGACTTGATGTCAGAGAAGTTTGTATAGGTCTCACTACAGCTGGAGGATGTGCTCAAGTTTCCAGACCCACTGCCCTCTGTCACACACACACACACACACACACACACACACACACACACACACACACACACACACACACACACACACACACACACACACACACACACACACACACACACACACACACACACACACACACACACACACAAAGAGCAAGCAAAGAGTGATGTCAGTGTAATAGTCAAGTAACATCTCACACAATTCTGCTCATACTGTATGTGTGTATCGTTTCAATACCTGAGCTTGTAAGAGACTGACAGGACTTTGATTCTCCAATCAGCGTGAGCAGATTGGCAGCAGCAACCCAGCACTCCTTACTCGTCCTCAAGTTACGCACAAACCTGCATTAACACAAACATAAAAATATGTTCTGAAGCTGTGTTCCGAAGATTCAAGATTTTTTTTTATTGATACAGCTACATTACATACAGCTATTGATACTACAGTATGAGCACACAAGAGTAAACTCTTTTAGTTTTGGCTCCTCAGCTTTGTAGCATTATTAACAACACAAAAGAAAGAATAAGCAACAATCGTAAGTAGAAGGTAAAGAAAAATATATATGTACATTAGCACACTTTGAGGCGCTTGAAGGTGCAGAGTGCATATAGCTTCTACTTATGAATATATAACCATTTACAGTATGTGTGCACTGCACTGTCTATACAGCTACAGTATCTGTATATACTGTATAAGTTCTCACCACTGTCCCTCGTCTCCCTCTTCGACCAGTTGCACCATGTCTCCACTCTTGACAGACAGCTCTTCAGCACCACCTTTCTCATAGTCAGAGACCACGGTATACTTTCCTATACACTATTCACAGTCAAGGTAGAGAAACAGAACATTATTTGATTAGCTCTAGAGTTGTGTGTGTGTGTGTGTGTGTGTGTGTGTGTGTGTGTGTGTGTGTGTGTGTGTGTGTGTGTGTGTGTGTGTGTGTGTGTGTGTGTTTTAGTCGTCAATATCTTATTCATTATACCGTAGTTGTGCATATAAGATTCGAAATCATTCATTCAACTGAGAGTTTTAGCATTTCACACATACACACACACTCACAAGCTTCTTAGGGCCATCATCCTCAGGGTCAGAGTTAAGAGGCTCCTCCGCGCTGGAGTAGCCATCATTCTCCTCTGAGGCATCTAGTGACAGGGAAGCTTTTGTCCAACCTGTGGAGGAAAGACAGACATGTATTTAAATTAACACAAAAGGAGGTTGGACAGCGCCATCTTCTGACCAGTTAAGGAAAGATTGCCTTCAGGGAAAAATCCAGTGAAATAAAAATAACCTCTTTGGAGATACCGGTCCCACAACCCCTACCAAGAAACCATGACCAAGATAAAGGACAAATTAAAAGCATGCAACTAAAATAATTCTGACCTCTTGGTCCTCAAAAACTGTTACACAGAGAGACAATGTCAAAGGCAATCTTTTCTGTAAGTTAATTTTCAATATGAGTGCCCTGGGGGTCTGGTGGGATAGGACTGTGGAGGATGGTGGAGGACTTGTGAGAAAATATCTACGAAAGGTTTAGAGCAGCATCCTTTTAGTGAAACGGTGTGCCCAACACCTAAAGCTGTGCGATCCAAATGGAGCCACTGTACCTCTCCTCTTTGCCTGCAACAGATTAGAGGTGCTGAGCCACCTGACCTTGCTCAGATTGATGTAAGGAAGACCTGCATCTGAAGAGTTCATTCAAACACAACAAGGTTTCAACGGTGTTGTCCCAACCAAGCGTCATCTAGTGGAACTACAACGGACTCATTGGGCCCTTGATCCGTGAAACCACAGTGTTGTCACATGACTCATTTATTCTTCATGCAAAACTGTTCTCTTTTACTTTACAAGGCGTTGCATGACTTGCATCCAAACACTTTCACCGGAGATTATGTCAAGTTTGTCGAACAGCCCTTGTGGAATGGGTTGTGAATGGGTTGTGAATTAAGACTTAATGTCAGAGGCCCATGAAACCACACACACACACACACACACACACACACACACACACTTTTGATTGTTTGTGACATCACTATCCTATCCGTGGCATCTTTACAAGACTGTGGTCGGTGACAATTCAATTGAACTCATCAAATATTGAGCAGCATTCAGACACATTATGAGGTACCTTTTGGTAGTTAATCAACAACTGATCTTCAAAGCTATGTTCAGACTGACAGCCTATCCAGATTGGAATCACAAGTCTAAATCGCCAAAAAAAAAAAAACATATTTCTAAATGTGTCTGGACACTCTGAAGCCTGATTTATACTTGGTGTTGCTTGCAGAAAATACAAGTATATAATTCACAAAGTCATTATGTTGTTACCACAGCAACTACTGTAGGATAGAAAAGATAGGTATGTGCATGTCTGAATCCAAATTGGATCAGATCACATGCAAATAACAGTCAGTCCTGATTCCTAAAGATCCCGGCAGAATGTGAATTTCAAAGTAGAGTACATTAGCTACCTTTGAAGCCAAATGGAGTAGGGTCACTCCTAATCTCATGGCGTTTGGTCTTATGGTCAGGGCTTGTGGGAGATCCTACCATCAAGAAAGAAGAAGAAGAACATAAGGTAAGGGAATGTTGAAGATGATGAGAAAAAGTAAAGTAATGTTAAATTGGAATTGGAAGTGCAAATATTGCTGGATAAGTTGGGTAAGTGTAAAACAAAGTTCTGTTGCTTGATTCTCATATTCACTGTAATGTTGCATGGATGTATCAACTTTAACATTATTGTTTTTCTCATAGCAAGGTGAGCTGCAAGGTTTTACAAATCATTTAAAAACAAGGCAGATACCAAGGCGCATACCCCTCGGTACGCTCTGTACCTTCCATGCATTTGCATAGCGATTTGTTTGTGGAGGCTGTTACGGGGACTACAACAGTATTTAAAACAGTTTGATATGCATATAGACTTGTTTCTTTGTTAAAACAGTTGTCGAGGTGTGAACTTGGGGGTGTGCGAGACCCTGGCTCAGAAAAGATATGGGTAGTCGGGGGCGCGCGACCCAAGACTACTGCAACACTGCTTACGTGTTCTAAAATCCATGGTAAACCATGTCATCTTGCGGCTTATTGCTTTGGTAACTGATCTAACCCAGCACAGAAGATAGATGGAGAGAAATGAAGGGATGTGACACAACAAGACAGACAACTAACTCTAAAGAACAACACCCATAATACTGAATGGAAGATTTGAAAGGTGTACTACATCACATTGGTTATTGTTATGAAATAACAAAAACCAATGTGTCAGTACCAACACATTTATAATGCACTGAATAAAACTAATGTCTAGAGTTGCATGGTACCTGGTATGGGGAGCAGTATCATGGGCAATGTTAAGCTTTTATCATCAGTTGTTGACGACTCTGTGGAGGGAAGCATGCAGTGTTTTGACCTGTTGAACTTGACTACAGCATGACAAAGAACTACAACTAAAGTTCTTTGACCCACGTGACGTGACTTTGAAATTTAGGGGGGACATTCGTTTGATAAAATGTGCAGGGTGGGGAAATACACGAAACTATGGGTGGTCTGCAGTTACCTTTCTGAGTTTTGAGGTTACTGAAGCCCTGCAAAGTAAAGCGCTTTTTAGCCACGGCGGCTCTGTCTGTGGTAGGGCTGGTCGCAGCCTCGTCTGGCATAGGCGAAGAGTGGGGGGAATAAGGGGAAGTGAAAACAGATAAAGGGAAAGAAACAAAACCAAAGAGGAAGAGCAGAGTGTTAAAGAGAGCAAAGAGAAACATCTAAAGAGTGAAAGGTTAAGACATGTCTATCTTCATAAGAAGGAAAGAGGGTGTTCAGCTTAACAGATGGTGGCTGCAGTGTGGTTAACTGAACTCACAGGAAATGAAAATCAAGCTGAATATAATCTGTAGGGGCAGATAATATAGCAAAAGCAGGTCTGTTGCAGGGCAGTAAGATTGGGTTGAAGATATTTAGTTTAAGGAGAGTTGCTTTGATGTCTCAATTATATCTTAACTACCTTTTCCTGTTAGCTTTGGAGAGGCGGTGTTCACATCAGGACTGCAGGGCTCAGTCTTCCTCTCCTCTCCCTTTTTCAAGCTCTTCTGACCGCTCTTGAAAGGACTGCAGGGTGAAGAGAGAGAAACCATGTCTATATGTAAATTGAAGAGGACCTTGCCAGGTCGAAACATTGGTTTTCCTGAATTGCGGCTACGAGTGTGCAGCCTTTTCTTTGCTTTCAGACTTGTTTGCCAGGGTCAGCAGCACCTCATCAATACTGGTGTGCACCCTTCTCCTGTTTGTTTGTATTTAAATTATTGACAAAAGTTGACCATTTTATGTAGCATTTTCCAGTTCATAAAGTATTTGCGTTTTCTTTCAGGTTTCTCAACTCTTCTTCGCTAATAGTCTCTGTGCGCGCATAAGGTTTTCAGAAGGTGGCATACCTTTATGCTTTACATACAAATACAATGATACACATACTGTATCATTATCCAATAGCTTTGTTTGATGGGCTCAGCATCAGAAACACATCACCTTCACATACTGTATGTTTGCGGTTCATATCTGCTGCCGAGCCAATCAAATGAAGCAATGGGAAAATACAAAACAGGAAAAGGGTACAACCTTCTGGAAACATAGGACTACCTTTGAGTATGAGTTGTAAAAAAGGACCCCAATTGAAACAAGCCCAAAAGCTTTCTTGTGGTGTTTATCCTTTTGGTTGACCTTGTACCAGTGAACTGTACTGTCCTGTACCTTCTCCTATGCAAACCTCTAATAAAGACTTCAATCAATCAATCAATGCAAGGAGCCTATACGCATAGCAGTGTGGTCATTTTGAAGTGCCACAGAACGTAAGCCTGTTCCTTTCCCACATAGAGATTCCCAAAAGCCTGTTAATCCTGGAACGAAGCCACCCAGGCTCCTGGTGAATCATGGCCATATTCTGTGTAAAAGAAAAAGAAAAATAACAATAATAATAATTTCTGGTATATGATATACTATATTTAATAAATACCCTTTGTTTTGTTGTTTTCAAATATTCCTTGACACTGAACTGAACTGTTCAGTGGTCGTGATTCAATAGGAGCCAGGATGGCTTGGTTCCAGGCTTAAAATAATTAATAGAAATATCTTCGGAGATCTAATTTATGGGCTTTCGAACTGTGGCTCCGCAAAATGGCCACCACTGCTATGCCCTATTGATCAATACTCATATTTGAGAGTGTGAAGAGGTTAGTGTGGCTGACCTCAGGCTGACAGTTCCACTTGACACAGGAGGGAACTGGAACACCTGGTCTGTCGCCCTCTGCTGACTGGCTTCAGAATCAGAGAGAGGGAGAAGTGTCACCATACATATGTGTACATACATACATCATTAAACACTTACATTATGATGACTTTATTTTCATATCTGTTTTAACAATTGCAATATTGATAAATTCCTCCCCATTTAAGTCATTTGCCAATCCCACATGTGTCAACGTCCTCTGTTGTCCAGGGGAGGCAGTAGGCTAGGGCCTAGCCCAGGGGTCGGTAACCCAAAATGTTGAAAGAGCCATATTGGACCAAAAAAAAACAAAACAAATCTGTCTGGAGCCGCAAAAAATTATAAAAGCCTTATCGTTGTCGGGTGGAAACCTTGTATGTCCAAAACTTCGTTTTATATTTATCATTTAAAAAATGAACTAAACTAGCGAAAACAGCCGATCTACAAGCACACAACGCCTCGCGGTGCGAGGCGTTGTGTGCTTGTAGATCTGCTGTTTTCACTACTTTTGTGCGTCAGTCTTGTATGATGAATCAGGGCTTTACTTTGCGAAAAAAAACATACGTATTTGAAACTTGAAGATACAAGGTTTCTGCCCGACAGTGACGATAAAAACAAAAAATATTTTTTTTCCCCCCATCTTTTTCCATTTTCATACATTTTTGAAAAAGCTCCAGGGAGCCACTAGGGCGGTGCTAAAGAGCCGCATGCGGTTCTAGAGCCGCGGGTTGCTGACCCCCGGCCTAGCCACTAGGCTGCTGTGTGCCTCCCTGATACATATGGAGACACCAGCCAAGGAAGATGCAAAGAAGAATAGCACAGAATCTATGCCATATAGCATGTGTTGAATTGGGAGGCCAACTGGCACCGGAAGCTCAATGGAATGAATTGTAGTCAATGAGAACTGTTAGAAAATCGGTACGGGAAAATAGAAGACACATGACACATTGTTTTCCGATCTCTTGCTTTCATGGGTGCATTTAAAGAGCACAGCATATGCGTTTCCAGGCCTTTGATACCTCAATAAAGTTGTATGTCACATAGAAAAACTAGAGACCAGAAAACAAATTGTGATATAGGCTATATCTTCGTGAACTGGTTATAATGAAGATAGCAATCATTAAAAGATAGTGTTTATTCATAAGCTTGTTGTCCACCTGGTTCTCATAAACCAAATCCAGCACCAGTATAAATGCTTTTTCTGTGTCTCTGTATAATTGTATACCTCTATAGGCCTCCAGTTGGGTGGTCAGAACCTTCCTGATCTCATTAACCCAAGTTGTTTTCACTTCCGCTGTTGGTGCCTGAAACACAGACAAAAAAAAAGTTAATCCAAAATAAAACATGATCGGTAATAACTATATGTGTACATGGCATGTTACCCGAGAGAGCAATGCCATTGTTATTGTTACTATTACAGGTTATGCATGACCATCCTTTCTATTGATTTGTGTCCAACATGCATATAATACATTATATTTGTCACATACCTGAACAATATACACCTCCTCCCGTGAGTTACACCAGATTTCAAATTTCTTGTTGTCACCCTTGGCATTTTCAGTAATACCAACAGCGCTCATCTGTTAGAAAAACAAGATGAAAAGGAAAATAGAATAAATATCAAGTAAATCTTAAAAACATTACAAATGCATAGACTCACACTGACACAGTTTAAAACACCATAATTTCAGAGCGACTTACACTAAGGGATTGTTTGAAGCTGTAAGAGGGGGCTTTCTCATAGCCTTCCCCGTTCTCCTCCCTCCTCTTGCAGAAAAGCAGGGCCTTCTCGTGCAGGAAGATATGTCTCTGCATGGGCTTGAAGCGGGCCAGGTCTTTGACCTTAGCGTGACCTTTCTTGTGTTCCGTCCACACACTGAACGAGCCCTGCATCAGCAGCCTGCCCAGCTCACCCATATTACCCTAACGAAGAGCAAAGGTTACTCACAGGATGTTCAATCATTCAACCATTTGACCACATACTACATCATTTGACATTTATCCAAATAGAAAATCAATTGATCTCCAGAGACAAAATTAGGCCTCAAGACATCTTAAAGGAAATGAAACCAATGAGTCTGGTGAAAATACTGAGTATAAATATATCTATGTTCTGTCAGAGGTTTCTGTCTTCTGTTCATTCTTGGTGCATGTGTCACGTCCAGCGCCTGTCTTCTCTCTGAAGCCTGATCTAAGCTTTGTCGCATGACTGTGTAACTCAGTCGCTGTTATCTTCGGCAAGCAACACCATTCTGTTTGACGCAGACAGTCAAACTCTATTACACTGTAGGCTCCTTTTCCACCAGGGTTGAATCGGTTCGGTTCTTTTTCCAGTCTAATTTTGAACCAGAGTGTTTCCACTGAAAATTACTTGGTTCAGAAACCTAAAAGTCGGAACTGGAACCAAAACATACTTGCAGGATGTCTAACCATTCAGCTATGTCGCCTAAAAGTGGTGCCTTAAACTGGTGGAAATGCAAGCCGGTTAGCGTCCGGTTCTGCGAAAGCACAAAGGTTCCAAGGAACCAGTTCGAGAACCAAAGATCAAACAGAAACCTTTAATTGTTGTCTTCCCTTCATGATTGTAGTAGATTTAACAGTTCAGATCAAGGGCTCGTAACCCTCACCCAAATGCACTTAGTCAGTCTTAATAATGTAACGGGTGGTTCAACTTCCAACGGTTTGGACCCTCCATATACTGTATGTCTCTCTTCCATTTGCTGACATGTGTGTTCTGCTTGCGTCTGTGTTCTATTCGAAGAGTATGTCTGTTCTGTCTCCGTCTCTCTCAGTTCTGTCTGAAGTTACCTGCACACTGACTAACAGCTCTGTTCTTCTGTGTAATATCTCACCTCATATCCTGTGATGGCAATGAGGTGCATGGAGTCATTGACAGCCTTGAGAATGCCCAGGATGGAGGTCAGCGCCTCCTGCAGGTCACCAGTCCCCTCACAGCCCTTACTGTACTTAAGCAGTTCCTGCAGTCACACACACATATTTTCTTGTGAGGAGCAGGAAAATTGTCCTCCCAACATCTATTCATCATATTCTACACTTGTACACATGTGGTCCTCCCAAGTATAGTCACACACACACACACACACACACACACGCACACACGCGCACACGCGCACACACGCACACACGCACACACACACACACACACACACACACACACACACACACTTTGAACTTATGGAAAAAAGGCAATTCAACAAATCTAACACTTCTACTACAGACAGACAGATAATATAATATTACCTTCAACAGCAGCTGATATTTGGTAATTCTCTGAACTGGCTTCAGTAGATACGAATCCAAGCCGAGTTTATGCTCCAGCTTTTTCTGACACTCCTGGTTTGACCCAATTAAACGACAATGTATCAGAACACAGCAATAAACAAAGATAACTGAACTAAGTTATGAGTGTTTGAGGACCGATGATCATACATAGATCAGAGGTGGGCAACTTTGATGATGGAGAGGGCCACTACATTTTCACACTCACTCCAGAGGGCCATATTGCATATATAGTCAAAAATAGCAAAAATAGCTGATCTACAAGCTCAAAAGCTTGTAGATCAGCTATTTTAGCTATTTCCGAATTGGAATCATGAATTATTTTAAGCAATTTCTTTTAATTGGAATCCTGAAAATGCATTGATATGTTTTATGTTAACTTTATGAACTTAAATACAAATACATTGGACATAAAAAAGACAATAACATTTTAATATATACTAGTAATTAAGCTACTAATATAGACTGAAGTAATTAAAGCGGGTCAAGTTCGCATGTTTGGAATTGTAACAGGTGAAATCAATAATATATCAGTATTCTGATATTCTGAAGTTGGGGGCCGCATGTGGCCCCCGGGCCGCCAGTTGCCCATGTATGTCATAGATAAATGAACACTTGAGACATAGTGTACCTGGAAGAAGGCACAGTCAGAACACTGTCTCCACAGGCTCTCAGAGCGGGGCTTGTTGTGACAGTACTTCTCATAGATCTGCAAGTCTGTCATCTGAGGAAAAAGATATGAATACACAGATTTGTTATTTTTGATACTACGACACCATCGTAGTATGTATGTAGTATAACAGGCTTTAAGCTTCAGGCTTTGTAAGTCCCATTACTACCACCACCCTGTACTCACCCTCTCCAGAAAACATCTTCCAACCATTTCAGGGCAATCTGTGTACTGCTCCAACTCCCTCAGAAATGTCCTGGAAAAACAAGAAAAAAGTAAGAGTCTGAGAAGTTAAAATAAGCGAATGGCTTTTATGCAGGCGTGGCTTTTATGTGGGCATGTATTAATGTCCACAACAGCCATGATGAGCCCAAAACCCCAGAGACACTGCTTGATTACACTCAAAGGTGATGGGCAGTGGGCACAGCTGGGAGGAAGGCCGACAAAGTCAGGAGTTACTAGGGCCCATGGTGGAGGGGCCTTAATTATTTTATACTTTAGCTATTGAAAAATAGCAGATATACAAGCTCACAGCGCGGCACCGAGTGGCGCACTGCGAACTTGTAGATCTTCTATTTTTGGAAAGTCATGAAAATGTGTGCAAATCTTTGAATATATGTTTTTTTTTAAGCGAACATTTGTAACTCAAATTTTGCTTCTGGAGGGGTCCCTGGAACTACATATCATTTTGGGGGTCCTTCACATGAAAATGTTTGCGCACATGACATAGAAACATAGGTTTTTCAAAAAACCATAGAAGGATTCGAAATATTCAAAGACTTGCACAAATTTCAAGATTTTTCAAAAATAGCAGATTTACAAGCTCGCAGTGCGGCACTCGTGCCACGCTGTGAGCTTGTATATCTGTTTGAATTTGGTGCAAAACCCCTGGGAAGGGACCAAACCAACTTAACGAGGTCGCTTTTTTTCTACAGTATATTTGTAGAGCTGTGCTGCTGTAGGTATTATTCATGACAGCCAGAGGGCGCTCCCTCACCTCTTGTGGAAGTGGTAGATCTCCAGCATGTTTCCAAAGAGAACCTCCTTTTTGTTCTGCAGGGGAGCCGGGATGAGGTGAGTCATCATTGGATTGTCCATCTCAGCAGCGTATCCCTGAAGCAAAATTAAACACCATGAAGACAGGAAGGATTCCTTGCTTTGTGAGATACAGTGATGATGATTATGATACATACCTGAAGTACACAGAGTAGCTCTTCCACATAGGCTCTCTCCGTTTCCAGCAGCTCATTCATAACATGCCTGCAAGAAAAGAGATAAAAGTACAGTTTGAGCACAGATGCAGTGAAATAAAAATTGCACAATACAAATTTAGTATTGTATTGTATAGTTTGATTGTGTGGAACTATTAAGATATCTCATAAGATCTGTTACCTTCTGAGGATAGCCAGGTTTTCCTCCTCCTCTGAAAGCGAGGCGTGTCGGCTGTTGCTGCCTCCGTTCAGGAGCTGCCCATCTCCCTGGGAAATCACATCACATCACATTACATCATAGTGAGCTAAAGCAGGGGTCTTCAACGTTTTCAGGCCAAGGACCCCTTAGTTGAGAGAGAGATGAAGCAGGGCCCCCCACAACCGTTTCATAGATTCCATATCGTTTAATTGTTTGACAGCACGATTATCAGTGTATTTTGGATTCATGTCAATTTGTGTTTTCAGATATTTAACCACTTGAACCGACAATACTTAATAAACTTGACCTTTCACTCTGTACCTGGTCTGCTCTTTTCCCCCTCTACACCAAACCTCTTTGTCAAAAATAGCCGATCTACAAGCTCACAACGCCTCGCAGTGCGAGGCGTTGTGAGCTTGTAGATCTGCTATTTTTGGCTAAACTTCTCCGAATATCGACACTAGGGTTCAAGTGGTTAATATAAAAAAGGAGAAAAAAAGAGTTTCTATCACACAAAGATTTGGAGGACCCCCTGTAGTAACTCTGAGGACCCCCTAGGAGTCCCGGACCCCCTGTTGAAGACCCCTGAGCTAAAGGAATCAGTTAATCAAAAAGGAAATCAAAAAAAAGGAATTCAAAATCGGAAAAAGACGGCAATGGCAGACTATGTCTCAAACAGCAAGGAGGAGCTACGCTACTCACCTTCTTGCAGGTGTCACCGTCCACGGAGTCTTCCTGTGAGCAGCTTTTCTCCAGCTGGACTCTGTGCGCTGCGACAGAGGGATGAAGAGAAGTGATAAGGAGGGGCAGGGCAGTGAAGAAACACAGAATGCACAGAAGCACCAAAACTGCATGCAGGGATGTAGGCAGCGTGAGATTTATTGATCTGATGACTGACCAGGGGAGGAGAGAGGGGACTTGATGAAGGCCTCAGGCCTGGGTGCCACTGGCTGCACTGGCCTGGTCTGTTTGGCTGCTAGCTTCTTCAAGCTGACCCTCCTCTTGTCAAACATCTCCTGCATGGACACCTGCTTCTGGAAGACCTTCTCCACTTGGTCCTGATACCAAGCAAAGCAGGGAGAGCGTGAAATAGGTGTTTTTTACTATTACATTACTGGCGTTTTGCTTTTAATTTCTGAGAAAGGTAGTAACTCTAACTAGAACAGTGGTTCTCAGCCTTTTCAGGCAGCGACCCCCAAAATAAGCACTAAGAGTTGAGGCATAACATTTTGTATAACATGGTTGGTTCTATTGTGAAAATAGCCAATCTACAAACTCACGGCTATTTTCACAATTTCTAATATTTGATGATTTGGCCAATGTTTAATTTGTAATTTTAGATAGATTAAAAAGTCCTTAAATTGTCACTTTAGAAAATGTGCAGATAACCTCAATACACTTAAACTTTATTTTGGTTTGTTTACTGTTGAGGGAGAAAACAATGGGTTTTTTTTTTCACATTAAGCGAATCATCTGGGGACGCCCCAAAATAATTTGGGGACCCCCCTGGGGGTCACCCACAGGTTGAGAATGAGAACCACTGAACTAGAATGCAGACTTTCAATATTTGCGGGGTATATAGCTCGGAACTAATAAGTAATGTAATCCAGGCTCGTGTGAGACATCAATTTGACAGGCTGATGTTTGAATGACCCATGTGTTGGGGAGTCACTGACCCTGAACTCCTGGTTGAGCACTGAGTCATACTCCTTCCAGATGGTACTGAGGTCCGTCAGCCGGTTCTGCCCACCGGTATCCAGGTAACGCTCCAACTCCTGCAGGGCTGACTCCGCCCCTTCATGTGACTGACATTTGTCCACTGGCTGCGATGCCAGCAGGTAAATGCCATCATCACACCACTTAGCAGCCTGAGAGGATTAGACAGGTTGGAGAGGAAGGAAGGAATGGGAAATTAGACAGAGGGAGAAAGACAACAGTAGAGAACTGTTTATATTTATATACTAGCTGTCTAGTACGTCTTGATGATGGCCCAATTGCAGTGGCGTGAAATTTTGCTCAAGATTGTTTCAATTTTCTAATGCTTATTGTGAACACATACTTAGGATATAAGTTGCAATGGTGAAGTATGTTTTAATTTCACACTCGAAAACAAGGCAGTCTTATAGAAAGAAGCATGCTTGAGCCCCATGAGGCACACCCAAGTGAGGTGTTAGCCAAAGCGAGTGCTTGTGCCAACATCAGCTACTGATGGCTGCGCTGTCGACTCAGCGCTGTCTGAGTTTCATTCTTTTAGGGTGGGAATCAGTTATAATCTATTTCAAAATTGCACATACTTGACAATGAAAGTAAAGGAGAACTATGCATTGGTCAGCTCCAGATTCTGAATAGAAAGCCAGGAAGAATCTCAGGAAGAAAAAGCTTGGAACTTTCACTAGGTTTGGATTTGACAAAAGAAAACATGTCAGCCTGTGTCAACCCTCCAAACTGTGTCTACATGCCCATATGTCATGGACATCATAGACATAGATGACTGACATCACAGGCTGGCCACAATCTGAGATCCACATGATTATATTTCTTTCAATTCACATACGTATATTAAACATGTGTATAAAGGTCTTATGACATCAAATTTACTTGATTTTTTTCATGTTTCCTGACCTCAATTACACCAAAAAAAACCCTGACCTTTCAACATTCAGTGTTTTTTCTGTAATCTATAGTTTTTTGAATAATTAGGCTCAGAAAGGTTAGGTTAATTTGTCTCTGGACGTACGCTTCATCATCCAGGGGAGGGTGTGGTTGTAGGGGAGGGTGTATCACCTTTGCTGCTACTTTACATTGTGTGTGCATTGGTCCAATGCACCATTTACCATTTACCACTTTGGTCGTTTCGTTCACCTTTCTCTACAACCACACCCTCCCCTGGATGATGATGCGTACGTCCAGAGGCCAATGAACTCACTTTTCTGAGCCTAGTAATTCAAAAAACTACAGATTACAAAAAAAAAAAAACACTGAATGTTGAAAGTTCAGTTTTTTGGTGTAATTGAGGTGAGGAAACATGAAATAATAAAAAGGTAAATTTGATGTCATAAAGACCTTTATACAGATGTTATATACGTATGTGAATTGAAAGAAATAGAATCATGTGGATCTCAGATTTCATGTGGCCAGCCTGTGATGTCAGTCATCTATGTAATTAAATTTGATGTTGATGTCATAAGACCTTTAAGTATTAAACTTATATGTAGTATCCTTCTCACCCTCTCCAAACTGTGGTGCAGCTCCATGGCTGTGACGAGCAGGTCTTTCTTCACTCTCAGTCTGCTGCTGAGATCCTCACTGACTGCCCTGAGCTCGATGCATTTGGGCTTGATGGAATCCTCAGCATAGTGGGAGTTCTGGATCAAGTCCTCACCCTCTTGTGCCAAGGCCAAACATCTGTCCAACAGCTCCTGAAAAGATACAGAGCCAAGGTGGGTGGATGGGGGCGCATGGGTCAGATGTTACCTTTAGAGTCAAGGAATTTGTATCAATAACGTGCAATTAAATACTCTACCAGGTCAAATTCTGTTTGTTTTGTTTTAGCCTCCTGGGGTGCCAGGTGTGTGGGGCTCCCCACATAACACAACACAGTCTGTATCATCATTGAAGTATTTGAATGTACTTTAATGTACAATTTTCTATGATGTCTGAGAGACCATTCATCTGAGATTCTCAAAATTGTACAGGTCTGGTAAACCCCTCTCATATGCTAGGTTAAAGCTGAGCAATGTAACTTATTTGACTGGTTACTGGTTACAATGTTATTTTGTCAAATCTGTATGGTACAGTATGTTAATACAATATAACTTATACAATTGGGGTGGTTGTATTTAGTTTTTGCTCTTCTATTGAGACATTTAGATCCTGTGACTGGTTTGACATGACTGGTTGTCAAAATAAACCACCAGCGGTTAAAATGTCAGCCCTTACACAGGAGACTGGGGTTCGAATCCGGGGTAGAACAGGAACGCTACAGAGGGTAGCTTTAAAGCACCATGAAAGGAATCATTTGTAAATATTATATGACTCAAGTCTCCACTCTGCCTCTCACTTACGCAGACTTTGGCCTCATAGCTGGTGAGTTCACGTAAGATGTGTTCAGCATGAGCTGGACTGATGCCCACTTCAGAGAGAGTTGCAAGTTTCTCAGCCACCTGGTCCAGCAGAGCTGTCACCTACAGCACAAAAAATACATAGCTGTCAGGAATCAAGTGGGCAGTCCTAGAATGTACAGAGTGCTAATTTATTACGGGTCAATTCATTTGAACACTGAGGATATTACGGAGCATGGATGAATACAGATAGAGAGGCTGAAAATCTAGCCATGACCAACTCACATCTCTGTAGTTGAACTCAAAGTGTCGAAGTTGGAGGCATTGTTCCAGCTTGGTCTGGTGTCTCAACCAGAACTCATCAAATGCCCTCTCAGTCTCATCCAACTGAGACAACAGTCTGAAGGAGGTGCAGAAATAGAGATGTGACGGGAAAGACAAGGGAAATGTGAATGGTCAATGGGGATTGAAGAGAGAGAGAGGCAGAGAGAGGGTGACAGAGAGACAGACAGAGAGAGAGAGAGAGAGAGAGACACACAGAGAGAGAGAGAGAGAGAGGATTTGGCAACCGAACAACAAAAGGAAAACAGAAGGATGTGAGAAAGGGGTGGACTGGGCTGTACATTACCGTTTTTGCACGTGTGTTCTGTGTATGCTTACCAAAGCTTTATTTGATATGATGTATTATGATATGATATGATATGATATGATATGATATGATATGAGTTTGTTTACTGAAATCAAATGCATTCAGTGTTGCCAGAAAAAGCAGCTCTGACCTTAAAGCATACTGCTCTTGTTAGGAGCAGCACGATGGGCAGAGAAGAGACAGCCACTCAAAACCAACTACCATCGACAATAACTCACATTCCCAACTGGATATTGCAGTGATAAAAACAAACAAAAACTGAATCCATGTCATGGTGCAGCTGAGATAATGCAATAAATTACCATTGTTGATCAGAGATATTTTTTCTAAATACTTAAACTATGCCAGGGGGCATGTTTCTTCCAGGGAGCATGAATGCATTCACTAAGTTATCACCTCAGTAGGGGTGGTGCTAGTGAAAATGCCAATGGGCCACCAAAATCTGTAGGGGGCATCCTTTGGGGAGAGAAATCTGCATGCCACATGGCAATCTGCCAGTTAGATTTCAATATATTTTACTGCTATCTTCTATGTATATCTTCTGTGCAAGTGGACATTTTGGTCAAACGGTAATGCTAGAGGAAGGACTATTGGGTCAATATCAGTGGGGGTCGTCTTCTGGGGTGCAGTTTTGATTAGTTTGTGATTGCCAGACCCAGGGGGTCGGCCTACATAAGGCTTTGTCTGTCGGTCGGTCTGTCGGTCCCTCTTTTCCTCCTCTGCCTGTCCCTCTTTTCCTCATGTGCCTGTCTGCTCATCTGCCCCTCCCTTCCCTTGCTGGGCTGATTGCCTTGAGTGCCGTCACCTGTACAGGACCAGCTGAGTTGAGTTGGCTGACGAGCTGCTGACACTATAAATTCCTCAGCCCATCTCCAAGCTCACAAACATTTCCAGCTGCTCAGCCTATACAATCCTGTGTGTTCATGTGTTAGTTCAGTGCCATACTAGTGAAAACAGCCGATCTACAAGCTCACTACGCTTTGTTGCTGAGACTATAAAATCCTGTGTGTTCATGTGTTAGTTCAGTGCCATACTAGTTTTCATTGCGGGTCTGGCACGTCCAGGTGACCTGGTCTAGTTTTATAAAGAAACAGCCATCCTAAGTCTGGCTGGTGTGTAGTTCTGGAATACGCCCCTGCTGCTAGTGTTCTAGATCCCAATAGTTCTAACCTTTGCACGGTCGCAAGGCTCTCCATTTCATCCTGGTTCATGTTGTGGTCGGGGTCTCTCATCACAGGTTCATTGATGCTCTCCAATATTCTGCTGCCCTGACCCAGAGCCACCAACAGATCCTCCTAAAGACGCAGAGAGAGAGAGAGAGAGAGGGATTGGTGTCTACAGTATGTCATCCAAAAGCCCCACACTGTGTGTGTGTGTGTGTGTGTGTGTGTGTGTGTGTGTGTGTGTGTGTGTGTGTGTGTGTGTGTGTGTGTGTGTGTGTGTGTGTGTGTGTGTGTGTGTGTGTGTGTGTGTGTGTGTGTGTGTGTGTGTGTGTGTGTGTGTGTGTGTGTGTGTGTGTGTGTGCGCGCGCGTTAGGGCTGCACGATATAGACAACATATCATATCTCTGTATTTATGCAAAATATTTAGATACCAAACAATATACCTTATTACCGTACAAATGTCATATTTGTGTCTGCGCGCGTGCATGTGCATGTATTTTTCTTGTGTGTAAGCAAAAGAGAGAGAGAGAGAATGCAGGTGCACCTGCTCAAGCTCTTGGATACTGTGCTGACAGCGTTACCTTCATCTTGTCTTTCTTGTTGGTGTGTTCTTCCAGCAGGTTGGTTGTAGCCTGTATGTCATTGGGCAGTTCAGTCTCAGCCAGCTCTGTCCCAAATGACTGCAGAGACTGAGCGGTTTTCTTCACCATCAACGCAAACCCCTCAATGGCCTGTCACACACACACACACACACACACACACACACACACACACACACACACACACACACACACACACACACACACACACACACACACACACACACACACACACACACACACACACACACACACACACTCCATATTTCAACATTCTTGTTTTCTTTTCATAAATGAATGCCCTACTTTGTCTGTCGTACAACATTGTAACGCAAAAGTAGAAGAAATAATATGATCTACTACTGTACAAGTAGTGTGAGCTTGTAGATCTGCTATTATTGCTATTTTTGATACATTTTGAAAGTGAAAGTGGAAAGTCTTGCCGTTGTCTCTTTAAATATTTAACCAGTGAAAAGTCTTTTTTCTTTCTATTTCCTGAAAAGTAACCGTTTTGGACAAGGTTTCTACCCGACAGCTAATGATATGCCATTGCAATAAATGCAGCATCTGCAGTGCGTTACAGCATTCTCTGGCTCAGAGGGTTCGATGCTTAATGTGTGAAAGCAGCGGTGTTGCGTGTGAAACCAGTGGTGTTGCGTGCACTCACAGTGCGGTGAGAGATCCACTTCTCGTGGCAGTACTCCTGCGTTCCTCCCAGCTCCTGAGTCAGCTGGCTGCGGTCGATGTAGGAGTGGAGCTCCGTCACAGAGCTTAGCATGATCACCTAGAAAATTCACACACCACACACACACACACACACACACACACACACACACACACACACACACACACACACACACACACACACACACACACACACACACACACACACACACACACACACACACACACACACACACACACACACACTCAATCAATCAAGCACTTTAAAATATTCAGTATTTTGGGAATTCTTTTTCATACAACCAATAGCTGGATTGGTTCCAAAACATATGAAACACATCAACAGTTTGATTTCAAAACACATTCTGGCAAAGGTTTTTTTGAGTGATCCGTTCTATAAATGTGCTATCTTAACCTCTAAGTGCTCAAGTTACATACAGTATAGTGTTTCAATTTGAGTCTATGAATCATTTTGTTGGCTAACCAATCCTTTTCAGTCTTTATTGACCAAGTATGCTTTCAATCATAAAAGGAATCTTACTCCAGATGTCAGTGTCTCTTAATGTGCATCAGTATGTATGCACAACTATTGGTTCCATTGACATGGTCAGTGTGTGTGCAGAGGTAGCCAGAGTGGACAAACATAATCAAACGGAAGGGTCCATTTGGTTATACAGATCAATCTAAAAACAATTGAATATTGTGCAAAAAAGCATTGCAGATGCCCTAGCACCCCAAATGACTGCGGAAACTTCCCGCTGGACTTCAGGCAACTCTGACTTCAGAAGGTTGACATTTCTCTATTATAAATCCTTGTTTTGAAGAGGTCTTGTGTAATATTGTAATATATTGAAATATGGACATTTGATATTCATAAGCTGTATGCCATGAAAATTCAAAATCTTAACAAAAAAGGTTTGGAATAATTCACTGCGTGTGCAATGTATCTAGAATATATGAAAGTTTCAAAAAAATATACCGGTATGAAAGTTTCAAATTTACTTTTACACATTTCTTTTTTCTAGATTGATCTGTATTTGTGCACACTCAGGCAGGCTGATTAGTGATTACATACCGGCACCTTCATCTTGAACTCATCCTTGTTGAACTTGAACAGGATGTCGGAGAGAGCGCGCTGCAGCAGCGTGGTAGGCCTCAGCACCAGGACCAGCTGTAGGTTCCCTGGGAAGGAGCCCTGGGACAGAGGTGAATGGTAAATGGTGCATTTGTATAGCGCCTTTATCCAAGGCTCTTTTTTTTTTTTTTTACAATATGTTTATTCTTTTTTTTTTTTTTTTACAGACATACAATACAACATAATACAAGACAATAATAGATCACATACAGACAAAACAAGCAAAAAAAGAAAATACAACAACATACAAAAAGAACAACCATAAAACCTGACACTAACACGACACATAAGAGTATTAAATAATTCTGATACAAAGAGCACAATACTATTTACAGAGGGAATGCAGCTACCCCACACCTGGTTCCTCCATTAAATACGAGAGATCATTGGCCTTGACATGCTGGATACAATTCCCCCATATTTTCTCAAATAGCTCTTGTTTGTTCTTGAGAGTGTATGTGATCCTTTCTAATGGAAGGCACAAAGACAATTCCTTAAACCACTGAGCGATGCTAGGTTTCCCTGTCTTTTTCCATGATAGGGCGATAACCCTTTTGGCTTGCAGGAACCCAAGATCCAGAAATTGAATCTCGTTGTTTTTTATCCTATGGCCAATCGGGTAAAGGCCTAATTAGAAGAGTTTTGGATCTAGCTCAATGTTAATAAGTAGTATCCGTTGTAGCTCCTTTCTAACCTCCTCCCAAAACTCCTTTATTCTTGGACATGCCCACAAACAATGGAACTATCCAAGGCTCTTTACATAGATTGTGCATTACATTCACCCATTCACACACACATTCATACACCGCTAGCGGAGGAAACCATGCAAAGGCACCAACTGTAACCTGACTCCGCCAGATGGTGGCAGCAGTGCGTACCGCCCTACTTTACCATCTGAGACTGCTCAGGGAGAGTTGATATCACTCGTAAAGTCGTAGACCGGACGAATTAGCTGCAGCTACGGGCGGGCTCTGAGCGGCTCTGAGCCAATAGAGTCTGACTGCAGACCACGTGGAAACCCAGGAGGCGGATTCTGGGTGTAACGTCATGCAGACAGGCCAATATGAGTGGTTGGAGTTGGCACTCCCAGACTGTGATAGACAGACGGCCCCATCCAATCACCTGCTAAAGAATTTGAAAAAATGGCCCGCCCCTTACATCGGGTCTGCCCGAGCAATTCCAAACGGTAAAAGTAGGGCGGTATATACAGTATACGCACTACTGCCACCATCTGGCGGAGTCAGGTTACACCAACTGCTCATTGGGGGCAACTAGGGGTTCAGAGTCTTGCTCAAGACACTAACTCTGAGGGAGCCCAGAATCGAACTGGGAACCCTCTGTGTTCTAATGACGGTTTCTCTACCCCTGAGCCACTGCTGCCCCCTGAGGCACTGTCGAGGAGATGGAACACTGTAACCACCAGTGGTGGGAAAACTAGCTCGTAAATCTGTGAACATTTGTGCACGTCTTTGAATATTTTTGACCCGATTCTACTAAATGTCTTCTAAATCCTTCTTCCAAATCAGTGGTTATTAAACTGTTTCATGTCAAGGACCCCCAAAATTACATCTATTTGGCCGCGCAACCCCCATCTCAAAACATGTTGTTCCAGGGACCACCCAAGTGAAAAAGTATTGGCATCAAAATGTACTTAAAAGTACCAAAAGTAAAAGTGCTCGATACGCAGAATGTCCCATTTCAAGTTTTCAAATGTACAAACATCTTTTTTTAAATAGCAGATCTACAAGCTCACAATGTGTCGCATCGCGACGCATTGTGAGCTTTGTGAGCCTACTTGTCCGACTTTATTCCTTCTTTCTAGATAAACTTTATTTTGCAGCGCTACTCCTACCATAGTTTTGGAGACAGATATGGGCTTAATATTGATGACATCAGGGATCTCCTTATATGGGCATAAAAGGGACAAGGACTGGGGGTAAAGGGGTAAGGCATGGACGAAAATAGGGCCCATTCTGTCAATTACGCCCTGTTATTCTGTCCTCTCTCTTCAGTTAAAATTACCCAGACACATACACACACACACTACCCTGCCACGTTAATTTTCCTATGTGCACTCTCACTCTCTACCCGCACGCACGCACACACGCACGCACACACGCACACTTGAGGAGATATGTAGAATATCAGAGAAAGTCAAGCATGTGGGCGTCTGGGCGATGACACAAGACCTTCCACATTTCATGAATAATGAGGCAGACATATTGACCAACCACCTACCGCTCAACAATTCAAGCTGAAACAATAAAATCCCACTTAAATCTTTATGACTGACATTCTGAAAGCAGCTGGATGCTGGCTGAGTGGTGGGAGAGGTTTCTTTCGAGATGCACTGCTGATTGTTAACGCAGCTCTGGTTTAATTAGCTAAATGACAAAGCAGTGCTTTGACAGACTGGCCCCAGTAGAGTCAGGGGAACGCTGGCCTAAGCAGAAACAACGGGAATACCCCGCTAACAAACAACCACTTGAGATGGGGACTCTTAATGGATTTAATAAATCAATTAGATGTTCCTTCTCGCTGTACAGACAGAATGAGCAACGACATCAAAGTCCAGGACGGTCACCCCCTGCCAGGAGGGACAATGATAATAGCTCGGAACATTGCAGAACACCTAAAACGCTGGCTTTAAAAGTGTGTGGTAACCTCTAACCATATTCCACTACAAGGTTTAGGCTGGTGGTTTAGTCATTGTGGTCACAGCCCATTTGTTCTTTTTGAATGGTAGACAGACACATACACAGACACACCTAAACACGCGCATGCACGCACGCACGCACGCACACGCACACACACACACACACACACACACACACACACACACACACACACACACACACACACACACACACACACACACACACACACACACACACACACACACGCGCACACACTTCAAACAGAAGCTGCTGGATAAATGGAGGACAGGGATTGTGTGTCTTTATGGGAGTGGAAACAGTATAGGGTTTTAATTAGGACCGGTCTATAAACAGCACTTCCACCCTGTCTGTCAGCAATCTGAGGGAAACCCAACCATGCATGGCAGTGGTAGCCTTTGTTAAAACGCACGCACACACCACACATGACCTGCATGCACATGCACATGCACATGCACATGCACATGCACATGCACATGCACATGCACATGCACACTCCAACCATACAGAAACAGATATATCCTCGGGCTAGCACCGATAATGCTACTTCCTGATTGGCTAAGTGTTATCCAGAACATTAAGACTAGAACTATAATGTGTCTTACAGCAACCACACTAACTAGACTGCACTCTGTCGAGGTGCCAACTTGCTCCTTGTGCACTCACATGGCCATGTATGGCCTACTTGTGCTCCAGCAGAACGCGCCTTGTTATATATACCAGGTGGCACTTGCTGGTCCCTCATTGGCTGTTGACCATCTGGCGGAGTCAGGTTACACCAACTGCTCATTGGGAGCAACTAGGGGTTCAGAGTCTTGCTCAAGACACTAACTCTGAGGGAGCCCGGAATCGAACTGGGAACCCTCTGTGTTCTAATGACGGTTTCTCTACCCCTGAGCCACTGCTGCCCCCTGAGCCACTGTCGAGGAGATAGAACACTGTAACCACCAGTGGTGGGAAAACTAGCTCGTAAATCTGCTACTTTTTTTTAAATCGTGAACATTCGTGCACGTTTGCGAATATTTTTGAACTGTTTCATGTCAAGGACCCCCAAAATTACATCTATTTGGCCGCGGAACCCCCATCTCAAAACATGTTGTTCCAGGAACCACCCAGAAGCAAATATTTTAGTTACAAATGTTCTGTTACAAGTGAAAAAGTATTGGCATCAAAATGTACTTAAAAGTACCAAAAGTAAAAGTGCTCAATACGCAGAATGTCCCATTTCAAGTTTTCAAATGTACAAACATCTTTTTTTAAATAGCAGATCTACAAGCTCACAATGTGTCGCATCGCGACGCATTGTGAGCCTACTTGTCCGACTTTATTCCTTCTTTCTAGATTTTGCAGCACTACTCCTACCATAGTTTTGGTGACAAGATATGGGCTTAATATTGATGACATCAGGGATCTCCTTATATGGGCATAAAAGGGACAAGGACTGGGGGTAAGGGGTAAGGCATGGACGAAAATAGGGCTAAGTGTTATCCAGAACATTAAGACTAGAACTATAATGTGTCTTACAGCAACCACACTAACTAGACTGCACTCTGTCGAGGTGCCAACTTGCTCCTTGTGCACTCACATGGCCATGTATGGCCTACTTGTGCTCCAGCAGAACGCGCCTTGTTATATATACCAGGTGGCACTTGCTGGTCCCTCATTGGCTGTTGATGGTGACGTCACCAGCAATGCTGGTCCCTGATTGGCTACGGGTGTAAACACAAACAGATACGCGACAGATATGCAACCGAACGCAGGACTTGCACACTCTGCTGGCGCAAGTAACAAACATCGAAACAATCATAATATGGCTCGACTAGGATCTGATTTAGACTCTCGTCCTCATTTGAACTGGATGGCGGCAGCTCAACACGTGCCAGCTTTCATTAACGTTCACTTAGCAGCCTGGCCGAATCCCCCCAAACAGGCAAGCCATTTCCAGGGTTGACTGAATACCCCCCCATTACCAGTCTGTCAGCCTTTAACGTCCCCCTTGCGGGGATTAATAAAGCCTGATTCAATTTGAAATGAGCGAGTGAGCCTCCCGGTGTCCCCAGGGATCATGGGTGGTGATATGCATCTCTCTTGCTCCCCTCTCTATCAAACAATCCATCTCTCAACGCATCCCCTGGTCTCTCCGCGGCAGCCTGTTATTGTCTCTGTTCATGTCTCTGGCACACAGAGCGGTGTTGAAAAGCAGGTCCGGTATTGCAAACACGGAAGCTCATTTTGGCCTTCAATGGTAATGTGAGATCTGTCAGGAGCTGTCCATTGCTGCACGGTGCTGAAAGCAAAAGGGCACTATATGGATGGACTAATCCTGCTTCCCTTCGTGGTGTCTGAGTGTGCTACAGCTGATAACAGTGCAATTGAGAATATGAGTCACCCTATTTCAGCCAAAGTAGGTTAGTAGGGTGAACCCAAAACCCTGCACACAGCCTCTCAAAGATCGAGGCATGCTATTAATGATGTTTCATTATAATCATTACATCTTTTTTTTCCATCATAGAAATAATTCTAATACAGCAATGATAATTGAGATAAATATGAACAGACATATGAACTAAACTGCAACAGACACCAGAGCAGCACATGTACAGTACATGTTTATTTTGCCCTCTGGTAAAGTTCTTCCCCACCACCGCAGAGGTTGTGAATTCGAATTCACCGTGGTTTGCTTAGGCGCAAAGCCTAAGCAAACACTATTGGCCTGCATTTGGGGGGAGGTGATAATATTGTCATCATACGTAATCCTACGGGCAGAAGTGGCACCTGTCAGCAGGGACGGAAGGAGTCGAACGAAGGCTCTACGTCCTCCCGGCGGGGGCTCCTCACCGGGAGGTGAGTCAGTAGGATACAACAGCAGAGACAACACAGCCATGTGTGTGGGGAGGGTGTGAGGGAGTTGAGGGATGGGGAGTGTGCATCGGGGGGTGGGTGCCTCATAACAGCCCCCAAGGGTCGTGGGGATGTCTATTTACGTATGTTCTCCCTTGCACAGATGTGGAGTTCTTCAAGAGAGAGAAGGGAGGAGTGATAACACCTCTCCTCTCCTACAGCCCCCCGAAGGTGGGTTTCTCTCTCCTGGGGCTGCTGCTGCTCTCAAGGACTACAGACTTCGGGTTTCTCTTGAACAAAGAAACATGCCAGCAAACACACAGACACAAAGGAGAGCCACAATAGAGGACACACTGTGGGAAAGTATGCGATCACTGACACATACACAAACAAAAACACATAGGGTACAATACTCAAAAGAAATACTCAAAACTCACTGCGATGCGAAGCAGGGTCCCCTTGACAGCCGCCCATCGGTCCAGCCGGCGGTCGATGACCAAGATGAAACCCACTCCTGTTGCTGACAGACTGGAACACACACAGAGAGCACCACTGAGGTCAACACAACACACCACAATAACAACACACAAGCTTATATCCTTGAAGGTTAGAAACATAGTGAAATGGAAAACAAATAATCGACCCCAGTCAATGAGAACACAGTGGAACATATAATGCAATAATGCTAACAAAAGGAAAACATTCAAGCATGTTAGGTAAAGTAGCCTTGTAAACCAGACTCTTCGAACAGAAGGTAGGAGGAGTCAGTTTACTAGGCTATAGGTAAAATATCCCAAAAAGAAAAGATGTATGAGTCCACCTGGTTTTCCTTTGCTCTGTGCACAATGGGACAGGTGAGCAGGGAGGCGCTTGCACAGCAAAGAAATCATGAAATAATCCTTTGGTTATGTCTTCTTACTTAGAGCTTGCTTAAACAAATGCTGTGCCTGACCTTCTGAGACAGGTTGCCTAGTCCCATAGAACCATGTGCCAGAACGTCCACATGCCCTGTCTATCAGCCTCCAGCGCCATGCACCCCGCCACCCCTCCCCACACACACGCTGCCCGTCCTCTGTGGTCCCGAGAGAGAGGAGGGATTTTTGCGGTGCACACACACACTGCTGGCGGAGCACTCAATGGCAAGATCCGCGTGCAGCTTGTCAGCAGAATCCCCTCCTCGGCATACATAGAAACACGCACCTCCTATAGTGGACACGTGCGAGCCCTCACTTCTGTGGGACAACAACACAAGCCACCGATGGTCGTCTCACACACAATACGGTAGACCTCCTTCTCTGCGATAATTCCCTCAAACGACCAACCAACATCCAACCAAGCTCTTCTCAAAAGGCTGGCAGGAGATTAAAGGCCTGTTCCTGGAGACCATGAAGAGAAAAGACCGGAGAGAAAGAGAGAGAATGGGGGGATGTGCCTCAGAGGCATATATAGACCCCAGTGAGGGAGCAAAGCGCTGCCTCCAGACCATCCCAGCATCCCAGCCTCTGCCGCTTTGTACCGCGCGCGACAGTCAGCCAATGAGAGGAGGCGGTGGCTCCTGAGGATGGCTGTGAGGTGAAAAGCAGCTCTGGTAGCCAATCAGCAGGTTGGGGGGTGGGGGGTTGCAGTGGCCTCTTGAAGGAGCAGGCGTTTTCTATTATGAAGGAGAGTACAGTAAGGCTTTCACTGCCAGCTCTTTTCTGTCTGCCAGTCTCTGCTTATTACTACCTGTACCTCGTATTTCTCTCTCTCTCAACACATTCTATGTTGAGAGTCTTCTCTCATCCCTTTTTTTCCTCCTGAAATCATTATCCTCCCCCTTTCTTCCAACCCCCCTCCATAATAAGCATTCTTTCTGTTATTACTGCCACTGATCTAAGCCAGGCATTTAGAGCAGAGACACAGGAGGAGGAGGAGGGGGAGGGAGAGTGGGAGGGCAAGACATGAGAAGATGAGCGGGTCTGCCTCCGAGACATTCACACTCGCTGAAATAGCATGGTTGTTTACGCCCAAAACACAGCGCTGGAGGCTGGCAAATAAGAGGACATGTCATGTGATGAAATTGGCCCTCTGCCTTTTCTGCCGGCGAGGACACACAAAACACAAAGGCCCCAACTGGAGAAGCTGATTGGCTGTTGCAGGTGTCCCAAGAGTTTCTTATTATATACAGTATATGTCATACACACACAAAGATGTGCACTTAAAGGAGTAGTTCACCCCCAAAATGACTTATTTTCTATCGATTACTCACCGTATGGAGACTTGAGTTCAATAATACAGTATTTATTTGTTTTTGTTGCATTCCTAATCCAATAATTTGATTATAATAAATGTACCCCCATTGATTCCGGATGGAGACCCAAATGCATTTGGGTGCATTTGGGTCTCCATCCGGAATCAATGGGCCTACAAAGAGTCTCCTCAAATTATTGGCTTATTGGTCATTTTGTGGGTGAACTACTCCTTTAAGGATTTGAAAAAACAATTGAATTTATTGAAATTGATTTATTTCATAATACAGATGGAGATGTTCTCAATTGTGACATAATTACTTCAATAGTATGAAAGAAATATGCATCCATACATTTTGCCTTTTACTATACTATACATACACTAATACTGGTGAAGAGATTTAGTCACACATTTCTATAAATTGATTAATTTAAATATTCATAGAATGCCTCTGGTTGATTAGCGAAGGAGCAACCGTGTACTTGGAAGGTGTACAAATAATTGGATTTCTCAGGGCTGCTTGGGCGCATGTGGGAAAGCTGTGCCTGAAATGTGTTGCATGAATACACATGCATATACAGTATGGCCACTACAGCCTACAACCTACTCTTTCTCTGCCACGCTGCACAGTGCACGGATAGTTCGGTAATTGCTCAGGTTTAGGCACACGGATATGTTTAATTAATGAATAAATAAAATGATTAAAGAACTAAAGAACCAAAGAACTATTGGAAGACAAATTTAATTGTTGGTTAAAAACAGTTTAAAACCCCTCTAACACTTGTCTAATGGTTGAAAGTGATCCGGTCAAAATAGCTAGACCCAGGTAAAGTGGAGATCTATAGAAAGTGTGCGTGCCTACGTGCGTGCGTGTGTACGTGCTTGCATGCGTGTGTGCGTGCGTGCGTGCGTGCGTGCGTGAGAGAGTGAGGATTCAGCCTAAGGACACATCTGTTAATTAATTTACCGAGTATGTTTGACGATGCAAAGCATAAATGGGTTTCTCCTCATAGGTAAAAGGATTATGACACAGAAGATCACATGCTTCATTGAGACTAGTAGTGGGAGAAATTAATTAAACACTGACTTGACTTCAACGTCAAAGGAACCACAATCTGTATACAATGCCTTGTATTAGTAGTAGTAGTCATAGTAGTAATAGTTTACTTCGGTCATTAGCCATAAACAGTTTTGACATTTCATACAACAAAACAAACAAGCTGATAATTGTGCAATTGAGAATATGAGTCACCCTATTTCAGCCAAAGTAGGTTAGTAGGATGAACCGTACTGTAATCAAATGAAGCATCACTTTAAGGAAAAACTGAACATTTCTATAAAGGTGCAATTATTTTGGAGGGAATGCATTCATCCACCATTAAAATATATAGTGTTCCTGTTATAGGCCATAACCGGTCATTCAGGGGCGGAGAAGTTTCAATATTCAAATGGGTGCCCGTGTCTTTGACCCCCCCCCCCCCCCCACACACACACACACACACACACACACACACACACACACACACACACAAAATGCTGGCATGACTACTTGAGTAAAAGTACTGGTATCAATAAAAGCAAAGTAGCCCACAAAAAGGAAAAACTACATTATATGTATTTAGGCTACATCAATTAAATTAAATTCAAAGGAGCTTTATTGGCATGAGAAAACATACGTTTACACTGCCAAAGCAAGTGTCCAAAATAAAATAAAAACATGCAGTTGAGAAGAGGTAAAATGTATACAGTTGGAGGAGTAGCCTACAGCATTAACAGATTAACAGTAGACATTATCTCAGTTTAAAAAAATAAACTGTGGGTGATAAATCAGCTTTTTTCATTTACATTGAAGTTGCTATTAAAATGTCAAACTATTATTTACCACACACACTGTTTTTTAATACTTTTCGGTAATCATGACATTTTGTGAGAAAACATACGTTTACATTGCCAAAGCAAGTGTCAAAAAATTAAATAAAAACAGTCTATAAGGGAGAACAAGGAACATAATTATACAGTAGCCTATAGGACGGTTGGAGGGGGAGCATTAACAGAGCTACATCACAGACAGACAGCCACGATGTGGGGGCAGGCTTTGACGCTGTTTGGGACAAAGCAAAGGTGTGAATTCGGCTGAGTGCTAAAAATGTTGTCTGGTGAGAAATCAATGGTTTCATAGCTGGGTGCTTTAGCTCTCAGGCACCCCCTATATTTTCGCCACCCGGCGGTCATGATACTGATGTTGGATGTTTGCCTCCTGCTTTCTATGTGCGCCCTGTTGAGTGGCATGGGTCCCGTAGGTACCTGGTACCATCTGTCCTGCCTGTTCAACAGCTTGAAGCTCAAGGCTCTCATGTCGGTCACCTCATTATTCACCTCTATGGTTGTACCTAGCAGGAGGTGGAATTAGACATGCTGCCCAGCTTCAATTTGAGAAATTTAGGGTAAAGCCCAGTTTATATTAAAGGGACCCTATCAAGACTTTAAACATGATCTCTATGCATTTGTTGTAGGGATAATAATGCTACATAAGCAGTTCAAAAACTGTGCAGTCTTCTGTGTGTTTCTGAAAAGCAGCCAAAATGTGCTTGAAAGTTTAAGGATGTCACTGGAGTAAAATCCATCAATGTGGAAAACGTTCAACCATTACTTCCTGGTTTTTATCTAGGAGAACTACTGAAAGGAGAACACAAAGCAACATCATGACTGTGATTTTAGAAGTAATGGAACAAGCATGTTACCTTCAATATTCACATATCAAAATGTGGTGTTTGGATTCCATGACTATGATCATAAAATGGAAAAGATAACTACTGCTTTACATCATGAACGACAACCTTCATTTTGTATGTACTGTATGATTGATTTTGCCTTATTGATAGCTTGGCGTGGACCTACTATTTTGCTCAAGTGGAAGGATGCTGCCCCTCCCGTGCGGTGGCTTCGCTGTATAATATCCTGTCTTGAGCTGGAGATTCTGAGGTTCTCGCTTGCCGGCCCCCGAGATTTTTTTTTATAAGAACTGTGGTCCTTTTATGACATTCTACCACAATACACAAACTGCATAGAGTGGCGTTCTCCTGCTCTGACTAACCCAAAAAATGCAACAGGCCTCGAATATTTATTCTGCTTTTCCTCTTACTTTTCTCTTTTCTATACTGCAACCTGTCTGTTGAGTTTTTGTTAATTTAGTTTAGTTGGCCTTGGGGTTTTGAATGTATACTGTATCTATTCTATTCCAATGTAGTTCTTATTGAAAAGTATACAACGTATTATTCTTTTTTATGGCACACTGTACTGTCATATTGCTGTATTATTGAGGGGTTTACTGTAACATTGTAGGTTTTATTGTCACATACTGTAGTAGTCTTCACTTTCACTATAATGTAACATGAATAAAAACTACAATATTACACTTCTCTTACTATTGTAGTCTTAACTGTGATATTGTAGTCTCACTGTCACATTGTTGTCCGTCTTAAAGGAGGTTCTCTCCTGAATGAATAACATTTATATCCTGACCTGAACATTTATGTTTACATTTACTAAAGGGCTGGAGAAAGTATAGAGAGCTGTGAGCGAATCTGTGATTCAAAACGTGCGCACAAAATCAAGATACACATGAAAAAGCTTTGTTGACAAGAATTTGTGCATTGGAATGTATTATTCACAGGTTCTCACACACACACACACACACACACACACACACACACACACACACACACACACACACACACACACACACACACACACACACACACACACACACACACACACACACACACACACACACACACACACACACACACACACACACACACACACACACACACACACACACGCTCATCTAGCTGTCTAAATGCATTATTCAGGCCTTAATGGGCAGAACCATGGCTGATTCTATTTTTAAGTATATGCCACACTGCAGCCACTATGCAGAAGGAACCCAACGCAGGGGATGGAAGAAGACAGTGTTCGTCTGGGTTTAGAGAGGAAATATTTGGGAATGGAAAGAGAAGAGCATGCAATAATGCAATGGTTCTTAAATGTTTTCATAGCAAATTGATATGCATTAGGCAGTCGACCCCCATCTGATAATATGTTGTGCCATGGACCCCCATGAGAGTGGACGTTTGTGTTCAAATGTTTTAAAAGTAAAATTTTACTATAGATCTGCTATTTTCAAACATCCAAAGTATAAAATAGGGTTAAAGTGGTTACACTTGGTTTGATGCTATCCTAAGACATTTTGCTGAGGACCCCTGGAACCCCCACCAGGACCCCTGGAGGTGCCCGGACCCCACTTTGAGAACCACTGCAGTACAGATGTCTTTGAAGAAGTTACGGAGGTATTGTAGCCCCCAGGCCTTGTCTGTCAGTCCGTAGAACCTTTATAATCAATCTCCCGAAAACACAATAAAAACCCTTGTTCCTGCATTGGCCAGCTAATTAACCCAGGAGTGAAGAGACAACCCGTCCTCCCCTGTACAGCTATAGAAATCTCTGACAGCCCCATCCATTAAAACCACCCCAAATACAATTATGCGATATGAAGAGAATTACACTGCTCCTGTACTTATCTACACCACACCAGCCTCATTGGCTGTTCAAGATCAGAGCAGTATGTATGTACTGTAAGTGTCTAATGCCCCCTGCTGGCAGACAGCAGCAAAAAAGGATTGGAACACACCACAACATTTTCAACTACTGTACCTTTGCCTGCCTTTCCTAATATCCCATGTCATCTCTTACTTAGGTAGGCGATGCTTAAATTATCCATGACATCCCTGAGAGAGTCAAAATGGAACCAAATGACTCACATTTTTACACTCTGACAGTTAAATTCACTCTGAGGATTTTACGGGGTGGGATCATTAATCATTAATCCCCATGAATACGGCTTCCAGACAACCAAAAGAATTTCAGCAGCAGTGCAGATGTGCTGCGGCAAGAAGGGGACAAATGAGGATAGTGTAGTTGCGACCGTCAGGCCGCAGTTAGTATCAAAACGTCTGCCTCGTGTCCGAGGCAGCCAGTCAGCCCGTGAGTCACGCTGTGTGTGTGTGTGTGTGTGTGCGTGCGTGCGTGCGTGCGTGCGTGCGTGCGTGCGTGCGTGCGTATACAGTGTGTAAGCATAGAAGGCTACCTGGGCACGCTGGTGAGATAGGTCAGAACGTTGTGGAACTCTCTCTCCTGGATCTGTCCAAAGGCAGGGAATTCTGGGAAGATGATGATGGGGCTGCCGTTGTGACCTCTGCCCCCTGAGGAATAGGAGTTCAATGAAAGGAATATTAGGCACTAAATACATCAACAACCGCATGTACAGTAAACCATAAACACTATGCTTTGAGGTATAATCAAGAGGAAGGTCAAGTTTAGAAGTCCTAAGTATCAAATGTAACTCATTTTATTACACAGCTTGGTTGAATGCTTGATTCTGATTGGTCAATCGTTGGTCAATGCAGCGGTTATTTCTGGATAATGACAGCTCTGCACAATAACAGACCTCTGTCTAATCAAAGGGTAATATTCCAATCATTTTATTCATATCTTAATTAAGAAGCCTTGTAATAAGCGTGCTGGTCGTTAACCCCCTACAGGACCATTAAACACCTCGGCTTTGACTCTGTGTTTAATCATTCTGGCCGGGGTTACCTTTCAACAACATCTATCCCTTGCATAATCACGGCCAGCAATGATCACCATTAGTTACTTCAGAGTCATTTTGAAACTCATTTATATTTCTGTCCAGAACATGAGCTCATTGAAGGGAGAGAATACAGTGAAACAAACTGAAACAAGAGCATTCAGAAGCAGATGCTTGTCTTAGAATCAGACCTTTAAAAAGATTATGACCACATGCTAGTGTTAAGGCTGTCTGCCTGAGGGAGAATGAAACAAAAACATAATCACACAAGATGAGAGAGACTCAGATAAGCCTGTTTTATGCCTTGCCATACAGTGAGTGGAGTCACTCGCTGAACACAGCTGATCTACAAGCTCATAACACCACGCGATGTGATGGGTTGTGAATTTGTAGATCTGCTATTTTTGGCACCCAAGCCTATAAATTAAGCAATAGTCACCCTGGGTGGTGGTGGTGAGGGTGGGGTTGTTTGTACACATTGGCAGTTACGGAATCAGACATTGTGACATTCACACAGATACAGCGCGCGCACGCGCGCACGCACGCACGCACGCACGCACGCACGCACGCACGCACGCACACACACACACACACACACACACACACACACACACACACACACACACACACACACACACACACACACACACACACACACACACACACACACACACACACACACACACACACACACACACACACACACACACACACACACACACACACACACACACACACACACACACACACACACACACACACACACACGCAGCCATTCCTTCAGGGGAGCTGCTCTGTCAGCCCATGTGATCAGAATATCAATCTGTCTGCTTTTCCTTCTGCCATCGCTATGGCAACAGCAAGTGCACGGTCATGCTTCCAACCATAGTCTGATAGCTCAGATCTTTGTCTGGAAAATGGATGCAGTGGGAGCAGAAAACGTCCAATAAATAGCCTGCCTGCTGCTGCAGGATCACCCCGGCCATTTCTTGTGAGAACATCCTTTGTGTGTGCAACTGTGCGTGCGTGCATGCGTGCGTGTGTTTCGTGGTTATTTATGTGTGGTTTGAGTGGGAGAATGTTCTTGCAGCTGTCTGGTGATCTCTGCGCAGTTGATTTAGTCACTGTGGTGAGAGAAACACAGCCATGTGGCAATATCATAAAAGACCCAAGCAAGCGCTGTCCGGAAGGTAGAGGAGCTCAGCATAACTGCACTAGACTAGAAACACGCAGTGGTGTAAAGCAGTGGTTCTCAACCTGTGGGTCAAGACCCCCAGGGGGCCCCAAATTATTTTAGGGGGACCCCAGATGTTTTGCTTATGTGTTGAACATTGTTTTCTCACTTAAAAGTAAACAGAACAACATAGAGTATAAGTGTATATAGGGTATCAGCACACTTCTAAAGTGACAAGTTAAGGACTTCTAAGACTCTGGTTAAACATTGGCCAAATTGTCAAATATTAGAGAAAGAAATTGTAAATAGCAGCTCTACATACTACACCACGCCTCGCTTTGCGAGGCGTGGTGAGCATGTTGATCTGCTATTTTTACAATTGGAACAGACAGAGTCAAACTAATGCCAACTCCTTTAATTCCAAGTGCTTGTCAGGGTGGGGGGTCGCCAGTTGAAATATGATTATTTTGGGGGTTGCGGCCTGGTGTAGAGTAACTAAGTACATTTACTTAAGTACTGTACTTAACTACAATAAAAAGTTGTACTTTATTTGAGTATTTCCAATTTGCAGTACTTTCACTTCTACTCCATTACATATTGTACTTTTACTCCACACCACTCAATTATTTGAAAACTTTAGTTATCAAATTTTTGTCTCCATGGTATGAGTATTCAATAGAAAAAAAGTAATTTTGGGGGTGAACTACTTCTTTAAGTACTTTGTACTTTTGGACTTTAAGTACATTTTGATACCAATACTTTTGTACTTTTACTCAAGTAGATTTTGAATTCCGGACTTCTACTTGTAACAGAGTATTTCTGCATGGCGGTATTGACACTTTTACTTAAGTAGAACATTTGAGTACTTTTTCCACCACATGGAAACACAAACCAACTGATAAGAGGAAAAGGACAGAGGAGAGATTTGAATTGCAAATCATAACTGTACTAAGCAAGCGGGTCATGTTATCTAGATATCACATAATAAAAATGACGGTGCCATGATCCCTGTCATGAATAAAGGGATAGAACAGCATGTACAATTTTATTGGACATGTTTTTCCCTCAAAACAATACAGTTTGACATCTAGCCAGCCTTGATCAGACCAATCGGACACAAGATTGGATAAAAAGTGACTAACCTGAAAGGAAGGCAAACTGCTTCCTGAGGTCAGGGGTGATGTCAGCAGCACAGAGGGGACTGTGGTCCTGCTGCATGATTTCATCTGGGGGACAGAGAACAAATTCAATGTAAGTGAAACATCGCAGCTGTTCTGGAGGAGCTTGTCATGGAGCCCAATGTTGTGTGCTTCTAATGCAGTGGTTCTCAACCTTTTCCGGCTGCCACCCCTCCACCCTGACGAGCACTAAGAGTTGAGGCATTACGTTTTGTATAACAGTGTGAAAATAGCAGATCTACATGCTCACAAGGCCTCACGTTGCGAGGCGTTGTGAGCATGTAGATCTGCTATTTTCACAATTTCTGCATCTAATATTTGACAATTTGGCCAATGTTGAATTTGTCATTTTAGAGGTATTAAAAAGTCCTTAAATTGTCACTTTAGAAATGTGCAGATACCCTCTATACACGTAAACTTTGTTTGTTTTGTTTACCGTTGAGCGATAAAACAATGTTGCACATTAAGTCAATCATCTGGGGACTCCCCAAAATAATTTGGGGACCCTCCTGGGGGTCCTGACCCACAGGTTGAGAACCACTGTTCTAATGGACGATGTGCACAGTGAAATCACAATGAGAGGCTGGTGTCTGTGAAATTTGTTTCAGCACAGGTGGAGAATAGCACTGATATTTATTTTTAACCAGTGATGAACTTCAGTGAAACAGGAATGTAAACACAAAAGAGAAACAGTAAAAGGTTCAGCAGTAACCATCTGGGTAAACCACAATCATCCAAAAACAATTGAAAGGAAGTGCAATAACCTTTACTGTGACTATAGAGATGAATGAGGAACAAATAGCAAATACTATAACAGCAATATTTCAGAATACAGGTCAGTTCTGTTGCAGTAAAATGCCCAGATTTCCTATGCATTTCTATATCACTGAAATACCAGGAGACAAAACACAGGCCAATATTGACTTGTGAAAGTTAAAGTAGGTCAACTCCAGCACACACAAACACTTCACATGCACAAATCACATGCATGCGTATTACGTTGTTGACTAGACTACAGTAGCTGTACACATCTAATCACATACTTTAACTAAACAAATATTTGTCTGAGCATTATGATGCTAAATCGTGGTCAGTTTGTTAGATGGACAGTCAGCGATATTGTCTATCCAGGAATTCATATTATAGACTCTATATTCCGGATATTCACCTGGAACCTTCTTTAGCGGTCCCAGGAATATTTGTTGTTACAGTGTACTGAAGTAGCTATCGCATAATGATGATGGCTAAACTATGTTGATAAAAAATAAAAAGCTGCAAGAGCAACACAGAAAATACATACACAAAACATATTGCCAAACAACACTTTACTGTTTTTTTTTTTTCAATTGAACTCTAGTTCTGGACTCGCTGGTTGTGTTTAAATCTAGTGCAAGAAGTACCAACACGCACACGCACACGCACACGCACACACACACACACACACACACACACACACACACACACACACACACACACACACACACACACACACAGTCTCTCTCTCTCTGTCTCTCTCTCTCTCTCTCTTTCTCTCTCTCTCTCTCCAGTTCACTGACCATTCCTGCTGCTCCGTCCGGACAACTGACCAATCGTGTTACAGTGTTGTACTCCAGCCCGACAAGAGCATCTATAGGGCTAACCTACACGCCCAGCCAAAAACTGGTGAAAGTCCCACGACAATTGAAGATGAGAGAACAGAATAGGATTACAACTCTCTCACTCCTTACCCTCCTCTATACTGTACATACACATACTGTGTATGTGGATATACAGTATATACTGTGTGTACCCTCTGTCCTGTTCTCAGAAGCAGGTTTTGTACACACAGGCACATGGGAGGGCTAAAAAGAGTACATCATGACCAAGTCCAAGTTGCAATGTCATGAACACACGCGTATTTCTCATGACCACACATTATAATGTATATTAATGGTAGCTTCAGCCTGCAGTAGGCTTAACTCAACCTAGAAGGGTTCAAAGCACTCGCTTCCTTTACTCAATTATTTCCCACCGACTGCATTTTGAATTATTCACCAGGATAATACTTCTAGAACTACAGAGCTGTGGAAAATAGGCAGTGGTTCTCAAAGTGGGGTCCAGGGACCCTCAGGGTTCCTTGACGGGGTTCCAAATAGACCCTACAAGTCTGTAACTTCATTCCATTCCATCTGTGCACTCTCAGAGTTATGTGGGTGCTTGAAAGTTTGAAAAACACTGGCCTGTAAGTCACACTAGCCTCTCGTCTACACAATTCAGCGTATCACGTCAGCAGAGGAGGATGGGAGAACGGGGAGTCGATGGAGAAGGGGGGACAAGGAAGGAGGGACAGGCAGGGGCCAAAGATGTAGAAAGATGATAGGGTCAAGTTTTTCATGTTCACAAACAACACCGCATGCAGGGTTGTGAAGTAAACCGACATGGGGTGTGGCCTGGAACACCAATGTTGACTTTTCATTAGACTGTTTGCTCCGCTTTCCTGCAACACTCAGCGCTGACTCAACACACAACTGCCATGCTGCAAAACACAGCCTTGTTACATTAAAATAGTCTATGTCCGTGTTCATTTCTGTTGCACCAATTCTCAAAGCTTGATTGGCTTCATCATCGTCGTCCATATTACTTAGGACCATTAGACATACAGTAAATAAATACATGAAATAGTTTTCCCTCATATTCAAGCAAACCAATGCGGAACGTGAAGCCTACAGGTCACCAGAAAGACAGAAACATGACAGCGACAAACCGACAGCACAGTCTAATTCCCAGAACGTCTCCTGGATGTACCTGTCCTGTACTGTGTTGGTGCTCCTGCCAGGCAGTGGTGATGTCATGGCATAGCGGTGCCAGCCCAGGGCAGCTCCTCCAAGTCTATAGCTCCATACTGTACCGACTGTCTACTGTCTGCAGCTGCAAACACGTCACCCATGCACAGAATGTAAATATACTGTGCTGTATGCTGCCTGTCCTACTCCTTATACCGCAGACGTTCTTCTGCCTCTTGTTTTTTTAAGTGTCCTTGGCTTTCTCTTTCTCAGGAACAGCTCGGTGTTCCCCTGGGTCCTCCCCTGACTGCAGTTCAAACAGACCAAAATGCCTCTTTGGGGCTCTTTGTTTGACAACGTCGAGACTTATCAGGTGACAGCCTTGGCCTCAGGGTATCACTAACTCGGAGTCTGCCCTTTCTCTCTCGCGTACGGACGCACACGCACACATACACACGTACTGTACACATGCGTGTGCACTGTGCTCACAAATAGACACACAAAGCTCAGTTTCAGAAACAAGTCAGATGTGTCTCTGTTATCTCCATGGCCAGCTGGTGCCAAGTCTCTTAAACACTTAAGCCCTACTGTATACGTTGTTGTACGATGAACAGCAAAAACAGTTGATCTATGAGCTCACAATGTTTCGCATCGTGATGAATTATATCCTTGTATCCTTCCGCTATTTTTGTTAGGTTTTTGAGCGATGCTAACCGCTCCTACATCTGGCTTTGTATGTATGTCCGTCCGTATGTCCCGCAAAGCTTGGCATTGGCCAAGCCTCGCGGGACGTTTTGGCAAATTACCACTCACTTCACACTGGGTGTGAGAGGTTTGGCTAATGCCATCATAGGGACACCTATGGTTAAGGTGGTTAAGTCAAAACAGCAGAAATTAAGTCAAGTCAGGACACATTTATTTGTACAGTCCAAAGTCTCAAAGGGCTTTACAGGCTCACACTTAACAAGGGAAACAAACAACACCTACTGGCTTTAGACCCTCTGTCAGGTCAGAACAAAATCCCCCCAAAAAACAAGCATGCAATAGGTCTCGACTGGGAAATATCAAAATGCACAGTGATCAAAAGACAAAGACGATTCATTTTCTCCTAGTAATGTCATAGTAACACATTATACACAATAGCATAGTAAAAAGGTTCAGTAATTCCACAAGGCATTTACTATGATATATGGTCGATGAATGGATTTGAAAAAAGATCACTAACAGGTGAATGAAGTATATAGGCAAGCTTTAGGTTTTCTCTACACAAATAATTGTAGGTTCATGAGGTCAAAGATAATCTTACCCTGTGAAATATAAGCCTGAGAAAGTAACATTTAAACCTTTGAATGAAGTTTGTGTGTCATTGGTTACAACACCTGGTGGGTTTTAGACACCAGGCCTAAAATGAGGCAAAACGCACCAGTTTTTGAGCAGTGCCAGCCGCTCCAATATTTGACCGAGTGTGTGTGTGTGTGTGTGTGTGTGTGTGTGTGTGTGTGTGTGTGTGTGTGTGTGTGTGTGTGTGTGTGTGTGTGTGTGTGTGTGTCTTTACATAATGTCCTGTCCTCAGAGCCTATCATTAACCATGTTAAGCCTAAAGCTAAAGGGTGCTCCACCCTGAATAAACTGACAGTGCTAGTTAACAGATATTGATTAGGAGCCATTGACCGATTGTCATTTGAGAAACAACTTCCTTCTACAGCCTGCGTAACCAAAGACTGTCATGGATAGCATCTAGCAGCAGCCAAGTGGACAGGAACAGCCAAGATGGGCTTGTCTGTGGTTGTGTTTTTAACTCTGTGAGACAGCTGCTGCTGTGCTGCTGGTAGAGCTGCCTGAGGAGGTGAGATGGTCACAAACAAAGCCTCAACTGTCTGGTCATCTGTAGGGCTGCTCGGAGGCACTCACACGTTCCACATGGCATCAAGTTCGCTCAGAAACCCCCAGCGGTGTCCATCGCGCCCCGCTTCACTCAGCCCCACCTTGCCCCCCAGCGACTCCCACACATATCAAATAAAGGAAAACCACCAGCCGCTCCGCTTCCTCCACCGCAACCACTGATTTCTGGGTGGATGCTCTCCTGTTACCCCACTGACATACATTATACCACAGTGTGGAGTGAAATAATCAGTGCCAATTCAGCTCTGTCACTCCTACTGACAAATACCACGGTGTGAAATCATTACCCCTTTACTGACAAATACCAGCGTGAAATGATGGGTGTTGATTCAACTATATTGTCCCTACTGAAAAACAGCAGTGTTACATCATCAATGTTGACTCAACTGTGTTACCCCCAAAACCACCCAGTAAAACCCTATGTTAATTTAACTCTTAATTTAATTATACAAATAACGTGTACATTTTTATTTATCCGTTTAGTCACACTTTGTAATGTAGCCTAATGCTCTCCATCTGTCTTTTTTTCGTCTTTTTTTACATTTTTAACATTGTCCTCTTCGTTCCTCTTCCCAACAAATGACTTCCTTGCATACTGGTAACATCTTTGTTTACCGGCGTTAACCTTGTTCACATAGTTTTGTACTTTGTTAAGAGCCCAAGGCTCTATAGTGCTCTGAATGGGAGAGGATAGGGCAATGGTATCAGATCGTGTTTCTTACAAAAGGACCTAAAGTAGTTCTCTCTGTATCACTTTCTCTGTCTCTGTCTCTCTCTCCTCGCGCTCTCTCCCTCAAACCCTCAGCTAGTATCGGTGACGTCACAAAACGAGAGGACAAGGTTGTGAAACAAGTAATTGTATCAGTGAGTGCAGGTTATCCTATAGTGTCTCTGCGGAGGTCTAAATGGACCCTCTGCATCCCTGCACCCAAGGCAACATCCTGACACGAAAGAATGCATCCGTTTGTTTGTGTTGCTTTAACCCATTTAGGCATGGATTATGTAATGCTTTAATTATTGAAAAATAGCAGATATACAAGCTCACAGCACGGCACGAGTTCTTTGAATATATTTCTTTTTAAAAGCGAACATTTGTAACTCAAATATTTGGAACAACATATTTTAATATATAATGGAACAACAAATATATAATTTTGGGGGTCCTTGACACGAAAAGGGTTGAGAACCACAGATTTAGAAGAAGGATTTAGAAGACATTTATAGAATCGTGTCAAAAAATACTCAGACTTGCACAAATGTTCACGATTCTTCAAAAATAGCAGATCTACGAGCTCATGAGCAGATCAGCATATACAAATATAGCTTAATGACAAATCTGAATCTGCAAAGTAAAATTCATAGAAGAGTCAATATTGGAGGGGTTACAGGAGATTTAAAGTGATGTTTTTTTTTTGTTTTTTGTTTTATCATTTCAAAGCTTTGTATTTGATGTTATGCTTTTGAAACTGATATTATCCTAGATAAAGTACTATGTTCTATCCGTCTGTCTTTCAATGTTATATGAGATACTTAAAGTGTGGTTCCTGTGGAAATAAGCCTCGGCTTTCTAGGATCTCCTTTTAGTTGACCTTGTACCAGTGATTTGTACTGTCATGAAACTGTACTTTTTTCTATTGCAAACTTCTAATAAATTCTTCAATCAATCAATCAATTCTGATGGCAATCATTGCTATGTTTCTTCTTCAGCAACAGGGATATCATCATCTCTGCAGCTCTTTAGGCCTTTCAGGAGGAGTTATCACTTCTCCCATAGACAGGCGAGACCCCCCCCCCTTACCTTAGCCCCACCCCCTTGTTTCCCCTACCCTGTACATATAGTGTTTTTATAACTGCGATGATTTTTGAATGTCCCTAAAAGGACTTATTTGGGATGCTCCTTTTAGGCAGGGTGTTTAACTGTACTTGTACTGTACTAAATGCTTTTATTGTATTGACTATACTTGTACTGTTCTCCACTTTTGTCTAATAAAATATGCAAACAATCAAAAACAGAAAACACATTTTCAGTTGGGTTGCCAATTTCATCCAGTTAGTTTTGCCTGCAAGCTTTATAGAGTTCTACTTCCAATTTTGCAAGCCATTTTTTGTTTATGGTTTCATCCAATTTCACTTGTTTTTCCTATAGGCAAATTAGTTTACAAAAGAGCAGGAGAGACATGGAGACCGTTGTTAATGAACAAACACTCTATAGTGATTGATTGCTCTCAGAATATAAAGCTATTTAACACTTCTTTTAACAAAAGCATATCACTTTCAGCGCCTTTTTAAACACCCTTTTAGGCAGGGTGTTTAACTGTACTTGTACTGTACTAAATGCTTTTATTGTATTGACTATACTTGTACTGTTCTCCACTTTTGTCTAATAAAATATGCAAACAATCAAAAACAGAAAACACATTTTCAGTTGGGTTGCCAATTTCATCCAGTTAGTTTTGCCTGCAAGCTTTATAGAGTTCTACTTCCAATTTTGCAAGCCATTTTTTGTTTATGGTTTCATCCAATTTCACTTGTTTTTCCTATAGGCAAATTAGTTTACAAAAGAGCAGGAGAGACATGGAGACCGTTGTTAATGAACAAACACTCTATAGTGATTGATTGCTCTCAGAATATAAAGCTATTTAACACTTCTTTTAACAAAAGCATATCACTTTCAGCGCCTTTGAGGATACAGACAGCTTTGTGTGCATTATATGAGCTGGCTACCTGTTAGCACTGTACTGTATTTCTCCCAATATGCCAGTCTTTACTGAGAGGACCTGTTTCATATACACAGGCCATGCATAAACTTCTCACTGCTTCTCAGTGCACACACACGTACACACACCCACACACACACAACCACCTGCTTCATGAGGCGTAAATGGACTTTAAAAGGCTTAACCAGAGGGATTAGCGTCCCCGCGTGCTCACATTTGTGTGTAAGGAGTCAAACATTAGTGGGTCACAGTCAAACACACCGGGACCTTCTGCCACTACTGACACAGATTAAACAGTAGGAGGAGTGACAACAACAGAGAAACCTCTACAGCATGCCGGAAGGACGGGACTGAAACTCAATCTCACTTCAAAGAAACATGCTTCTCAATTGTTTAAGGAAAAACAAGCCCAAAGTCACATACAATAAGCAGACATGGCAATACTGATTGCTGCCCAAACTCCTGGATATGTCAGTGATGCAGAGTTTAACCCTATTGTCCCTATTCTGGGCATGCCATAATAGGCAAACATTCTGCGAAAATAGGCAAACGTGCTGTGAAAATGGGAGAACATTCAGTCAAACTAGGCGAACATTCTGCAGAAAAAAGCAAACAGCGGAAAAAGCTGAATATCTTCTGAAATCTTCAAGTTCACAGAGTGTGGTGCAACATGTGCTTATAGAATAGGCAAGATGGGGGTGGGGTGGGAAACAAGGGGGGGGGGGGGGGCTTAGAAGGCAAACAGACGCACAGAATATGCTCGGTGGGGCGGCGGGCGGAGGGGCAGAGGTAAAGAAAAGGCACTAAACGGGAGGTGAGACACACAAGGAGTTATAGTAAGTATCATGAGAGAAGGTGGGGGGCTAGAGGGTTTAGCGAAGGGTGACAGAGTGCAGTTTGACTTAGATGTAAATCTCAATGTTAAACAGTGGCTCTAGACCAGTGCTTCCCAAACTTTTTATCCCGTGACCCAAAAGAGAAACTAGACGTTTGCCCGGGACCCAAACTAGTGAAAATAGCAGATCTACAAGCGCACAATGCGTCGTGCCATGTTGTGAGCTTTTACTTCTTGAACATTTGAGTTCTAATTTATGGAATTTCTTAGATTTCTCTTTGATTTCTTCATGAAATTACTGAAAGAAATAATTTTTTGGAAATGTTTTTTGAAAATGTTTCGAAATAAATAATGATTAAAAAACAAAAACTGTGCTCTAGTCTGGACTATAGCTGCTTCCTCACAAATCTATGATCGCTCTATGCAACAGAAAGAGATATAGCAGACCATAAAACATGCAGATGGCATCTACTAACTACTTCTGTCCTGTAAACTCTAGCTAGCAGCCTTCAGCCTGGCTGAAGCAGAAATGAACAGGGTGCGGAAGAAGTGTTCAGGGATTACAGCCTGGTATAATACAGATACAAATGCACACCAAAAAGTTAGGCATGGAGAGGGTGGTGAGGATAAACATGCAGAGAGAGAGAGAGAGAGAGTGATTAGAGTAAAAAAAAGTAATTAGATGGAAAAGCAGATTGAATTCTAGGGAGTATAGGTCAAGGTTGGGACACCTACTGTACAGCCAGTGGCAGCAGCGTGAGAATCTGTAGTACCTCTCCACCTCCTCCAGAGAGATCCTCATGAAGCCTCCTCTCTGCTCCATCGGCTTTAAAATCACCTCCAATGCTCTCCCTGCCTTCTCCTCTTTGCCCTCCATATTACCCCCATCCATCATTACGCCTCCACCCGGTTCACTTTCTCCATCGCTCACTGACCTAGATGCAGCCACTTCTCCCTCCACCGGACAGCCTCCTTTACCTGCTTTCCCCACACTCTCTGTTTCTGCCTCGCTACTGGATAGAGGATGTGAGAGCCATTTAGTCCTAACAAGCCAGTTCATCTCCTCCTCTGGCTGTTCATCCGAGTCCACCTGTCCAGCCAGGCTCAGCACAGAGTCGCCCTCCACGCAAAAGCCAGAGTCTAGCTCAACCTCAGAGGTGTCCTCTGCGAAGAAGAAGCCAGAGTCTGCCGTCTCATCCTCTCGTCCCATCCCGCTGTCCCAGTAGGTCGCTTCTCTACCCCACTGCAGTCGCCCTGTTCCCCCTACGCTCCTCTGCCGTGAGCCGTGTTCCATGCAGCACTGTCTGCGTTATCGTGGGAACGATTTGACTATCATTCTGATGGTGACATCAAACATGCTCCCTGTGCCTTGTTTGCTCTCAGTCTGACTGTTGTGTTCTATAGCCTGCAGGATGTCACTCAGAGACTGCGTGGACTTCCTCTTTCAACCTCAGGTTACCTGCCCCATACAAAAGCTACAGTGTAGTTTGCGACCCCACCCTCCCTTGCCAAACCAACTAACCTTATCCTCCCACTATGGGGCAATTACTTGATCCCTCCCACATCAATAGTATTTTCCCCGGCTCACTAACATGGAACTGAGCCTGAATATGACCCAGGTGTTATGTCAAACACAGGAGGAAAAAAAGGCAATGTTAATTTAACTCTGACTGAGAGCGTAACTCTTATTCTATCCTCTCACATGATCCTCTGCAGTACTACTTTTAACAACTCTTTACTGTACTTTTTTCCCTCTTCACCAAATCTCTTCAGCAAAAATAACCAATCTATAAGCTCACAACGTGCCACACTGTGGTGTATTGTGAGGTTGTAGATCAGATATTACCTCCAGAATAGGGATGCTGGTTTCCTGGTGATGTTCATTTACCTAGACCAACAGAGAGTCTGGACTCCCAGTCTGTCTTATCTCAGGAGATCTGGACTGACAGACAGTACAAAGCCTCTATTCTGACAGGCCCATTCAAACCACTGTCTCCATTCCCATTTAACCATTCATGGACTGCTTCTATTCAAAGCCTCTATTCTTGTTTACACCGCTCAAAGCCCCTCATTATTTAAAAAACTCTCTCAAAGACTTAATTCTAATCCGACCTCTCAAAGAAAGACACTGTTTCTGAATGGAACATGGCTATTTGGAGTCCTTTTGCACGGGTTTTCTTAAAGATGTCATTCAGTGTAAGCTTGCTCACACTATTGCTATTCTATCTCTGTCTATTCAGATCTGCCTTTATCTGCTCATAGGGACTTGGTGGCAGTAAAACAGTCTAAAAGGCTATATAAGCTAAGTGAGTGTATTCATGCATGTGTGCAACTGTGCATGCATGGGTATTTGTGTGTTTGTTATGTGTAAAATGTGTGTTTGCTACTTTGCTCCATAGCAAGGGCATGCATGAGGTTATCAGTGTCATAAACCCTGAGAGAGTCACTGGCTCAAGAGAGGGACTGAGAGAGTGGGTTGGGAAAAAAAAGCACAGCTCATTATTTAACCCCAAGTCTAGAGACGCAACACATATAGAGATGTTTTACCAAGGGAGATGGTAAAAGTGGTAACAGGTCAGGTGGGAACTAGGGCATCTGGGCACCTCGATGTAAAATTGTCTATTTTGTCCAAAAAGTTTAAAAATATACAGTATATTTGAAAAATGGTCTTAAGTAAAAATAAGTATACATGATCATTACATCCTTAAACATTCAATAATTAAGGTCTAATATTTCTGCAATTGCTGCAAATTGTCAAAAGTCTGATAATGATGTACCGTTCATGTTCACTTCATATATACTTTACATTAATTAAGACAATTTTTCAAATATATATATATATATATATATATATATATATATATTTCTTTTACATTTTAGACAAAATATCCAATTGTACATCGAGGTGCCCAAATGTCCCTAGCTGTGAGTCATGACACTTTTAGATTGAAATTTTGGATTTTTTGAAAACTACACATCCACTATATAACTGCCAATACCAATGTTTTCAAAAGAGTCTAATAATGGCCACTATATGAGCCAAACCGATCTATCGAACGGGTTCTACAGGCAGCACTCAATAGCCTGTACTGTACTGAAAGCATCTTTCTTTCTTTCTTATACAGTATTCTACAAAGAGGAAATGAAAAAAGGGGTGAAACATGCAGACAAATGTGGCCTTGGAGGGTAAAACTTATGTTATTGGCATGCTAACAGCTGGAGGTTAGACAGACTGGCTGACAGGTTGACAGATGGAGAGTGGGGAGGTGTTTAGCCATGTCAGATGGCTAAACGACGTCACGTCTCCTACACACACAGTGTCACATGTACAAATAGTTGAATCAGCAATCATGGAGATGATGGAGCAATCATGTCTGCAGGTTTATTGCAGGGATGACGTTTTGACAAGCGTCCTCCTCAGAGAGGCTTGTTGAAACGTCAGTCAGTCCCTCCTGCAAATAACATGCACACTTAACCCATTAAAACCTGGGGCCGATCCTACACATACTGTACCTTCTAAATCAATAGTTCTTTCAAGATTTAAAAAAAAAAAATAGCAGATGTACAAGCTCGCAGATTAAACCCTATAAACTTCCCCTCCTTTTTCCCCCCTCTACAACAAATCTTTCTGTGAAATTAGCCGATAAACAAGCTCACAAAGTGACGCGTTGTGAGCTTGTAGGTTTGTCATTTGTGCTTGTACTGTGGATCTGCTTGTTTTCACTTGGCAGAAGCATGTTGGACTTCACGTTCGGGACTTAAATAGTTGAATCACTCTTTGACTAGCCCAGACTCCTAGATACATATGTAGCAGAGTAACTTACTGCCTCAGCCTGATGGTGTCAAAACTCTAGAATCTCCCCCAGTCCATTAAGATATCCCTCTGGTCTAATGGTTGAGATGTGGGACTTCCATGCGGGAGACCAGAGTTTGAATCCGGGGCGTTACACACAGAACAGGTCATTATTTTCATAAAGGCTCTCATTGTTTTTTGACATACAGTACTACATCATTATTTAAACAAAGCTTCTCATTACTGTGAGATGGCTAAGGGTCGTCCATACCAAGCACTATAAATATAACTGCAGTGTTCACCACTGCTGTTGATATAGCTTTACAAGTAAAAGTCCTTACTTAAGACAAAGTACAAAAGTATTAGATACAAAGTAGAGGTTTTAGAAAAACTTTCCAAAATAGACGATCTACAAGCACACAGTGCATCGCGATGCAATGCGTTGTATTGTGAGCTTGTAGATCGTCTATTTTCGAATAGACAATGTATAAAAAGGGGCTTAATTGGTTAATGTTTGTTTTGTAATAATAATCAAAATCCATAATCCTTTAAGCAGTAGAGTAGCAGTTTTGAAAGTGTTGAACGTTTTAAAATTACTAGTAAAGTAAAAGTACCACAAGATTGTACTTTATAAATATCTTTGAGTTAAAAAACTCAAGTACTGTTCTTGTTACAGTGCTTGGTTTGGCAGCCCTGAAGTCATACTTTTGAGATGGTTTTTCATTATTCTGAGATACTTTGTCATTATTTTGAGAAGGTTTCTCATTATAAAGATTTAGGATAAAAAAAAAAAAAAATGTATACAAAAGTTTATGACATGAATGGGTTTCCATACTGATGGACCTTTAAATCAGCAAGAGGCTGATCTTCTCCAGCATGTATTCATATTATGTCTAATGGCTTTAGCAGAGCCAGGGAGAGACATGAAGCACTTTCACTGCTGCCCTTTGCATTCACTGGAGACTTAAAAGTCACAGACACAAAACCACATGTGGAACAGAAACACGTGTCTGCACACAGGCATATACATTAACTGCTGGCAAGACCTATGATAGCTTGAAATATGCAGTGACATTTCTCCAGGGACAGAACAATGAACGACGACCTTGGTGGAGAAATAGGCTAGCGCTCACACACAAACCAGAGTCGTGTCCAGAGCAAGGCTGCAGATATTTAAAGCAACAACAAGGTTATCCTCCTACAGTACACACACACACACACACAAGCAAATGACGCACGAATGCAGGCGCACGCACTGCGCACACACAGACACAAGGCAAAAAAACGATAATCACAAACACAAAGGAACAGTTGACTCACGCTGTTTTAGTGGCACCAGTGGCATCACTGCCGCAATATCACACCTAGCAGTGCTCCTCCGGAGCTTTCTCAGCATGTTTGTCTCCCTCACCGGTAGTTGTCCCCTGGGAAACCTGTGCTATAGCTTGCATCAAAAATGGCTCTGAAAAGGCTAACGCTATAACTTTTCCACAACTCAAAAGATCAGTTTATCAGCAGTTTCTATTACTCCTCAGTCTGTACCAATCCAAGTGTTGCAGTTTTGATCTATCCTGAGAAGATAAGTGGCCACGAGAAGAGGCTTGATGCAGCTGTTCAGAGATCCCTGTGATGGAAACTCTGACTAGACTCAACTGATGTGACTACCGTTTTCAGTGGCTGTTGCATCTGAGTTTCCTGACACACATGGACATTTGGACAGACACGCACACATGGACACACACACACACACATTGGGAGCAGGGGAACCCCACAGGAAACCCTGTGTTTGGTGCTCTGGGCAAACTGCCCTAAAGAATTCCAGCCAGAACTTCAATCGGAAAACGCACGCACGCACTCATGCTCTCACACACACACACACACACACACACACACACACACACACACACACACACACACACACACACACACACACACACACACACACACACACACACACACACACACACACACACACACACACACACACACACACACACACACACACACACACACAAATGTAAAAATGATGCATATGTAAGCACAAGCATACACACGCGCGTACGCTTGCTCACATACACTCGAACACACAAACTCTTAACAGTGCAGTAATAGTGTATGGGTTTCTCTCCATCAGCCTCACCATCCCAGTCTCTCCAGGAGCTCTTGCGGCTGCCAGGGCTGAAAGGGAATGGAGAAGCCAGTCCAGAGAGGTCCAGGTTCTGGATCAGCTGACTGAGCCGGTTCATGATCCGGTACGGTACCTCGCCCGGATCGCCCGCATCCCGCAGAAACTCATGCACAGACATGAGGGCCCGCTACTAGTGTCACACACTCAGACGAACCCTGTCATCCAGAACCAACGACCTCCCGCGCAGGGGCTGCTCCGCTCCAACACACAAACTAATAGACTTCCAGGGTGCTGCATCCACTTGGAGGTCTAAGAGAGATGGGCATGATGAGAAAAATCCTCTTCTTCTTGTAGCTTTGCAGGGACGCGCCGGGTCTGAAAAGACCAATCCTCCCTCTCACACACTGGACGAGTCCGATTTCCAGAGTATATCCAAATCAGAGACATGGGGGGGAAGACAAAGCAATCTGGTCCAGATCCCTGGCCTGCAGAACTGAACAGAGCTGAGTCACTCTCTCCCCAACCTCAGTGACAACACGCTGTTCTCACTGGAGGTGGCACACAGTTCTGCACACACACACCTCATCCAGACTGCACTGCCGTATAGCTCAGAGCAGCATCCTCTACCAAGTGAGGGAGTGGTGAGGAGGGGAGGAGGGGGAATAAAGGGGGCAGCCGTTGGAGCACAAATCCCCTTCTGCTGCTCGGGCTAATTATACCGACCGCTCCATCTCCACCTCCTGGACTAATCTTTTTTCTCTGCCTTTCCCCTCTTTACACATCTCCATGCGTCTCACACTCTTTTACACCACGGCACACAGGGGGGGAAAGCAAAGGCAAAGCCAAAGTCAAGGAATTAATAACAATTGTAGCGTTAGCGTGGTGCTTACAGAGTTGTGACTGCTCAATGTATGTCAGCAGCACAGCAGAGGCAGGCAAAGAGGATTCAAGTTCATAGAAATAGTCTAAGATAAGGGGGTGGCTTGCTGCCAGTGTGTGTGTGTGTGTGTGTGTGTGTGTGTGTGTGTGTGTGTGTGTGTGTGTGTGTGTGTGTGTGTGTGTGTGTGTGTGTGTGTGTGTGTGTGTGTGTGTGTGTGTGTGTGTGTGTGTGCATGCAGAGGAATAGTGGTTTGTTTGTGTAGCGAAAGCTGGCATGCAATAGCTTCCTGCTTTTGTTGCACAGGGTAAGAATAGAGATGAGGGAGGAGGCACACTCTCTCTCTCACATACTGATGAGGCGACTGCAGAGGCGGAGGAGAGACGACACCTTAGCTCTCTCTCTCTCTCTCTTTTCTAGTCCCTTTCATCACTCGTTAATCATGGGAGCGTGACTCCCATTGTGAGCTGCACCTCCTGTAAAAGTCATAGACCTTTGGTGCTCAGCTCCCACTCTCACTCGACACACTTTAAATCTCTCTCTCACACACACACACACACGCACAATTACACTTAATACATGTGTGTGCATTCTTGCAGACATGTGCACCTCTCTTGCCTTCAACCTTTCCACGCTTTTAAATTGAGGAGTCTCAGGTGTGCGCGCTCACCTCCAGCTATACTGCAGGGCACATATATCTGACACAGACAGCAGACAGTCTCTCCTACGGGGAGCTAAAGCTGGTCTGCCATGAGCGGTCCAGCAAACTCGGCGTCTGAGAATAAATACAGATTGCTAAAATAGCTGGGAACTGCGCAAAACCGCAAGACAGTCATACGGTGTAGCATGAACATTGCTGCAGTTCATAACTTTTCTATAGAGAACAATTAAGACCATAGAGAGAGACACGGCAAAGCAAAAAGAAATCCCAAGCAATAAACCTTGTAGTGATATTGATATTGGCTTCTATGGTATAATGTTTACTATTCTCCTGTGGAAATACGTAAATGAGTAGAGGTCAAATCTTCGTATTACCAGGAAAGTCAGGCCGGGGAGATTCCAGGAATCATTTTTCACGTTGCTCTAAAATGGCTTTTGCCTTGTAAGTATAATACAAGACCTCTTTAGCAATATGTGTAGGAGCATATTTGTGTGGAACTATACTTTGTGAATACATTATGAGCCGCAAACCTGAAACATAAATGAAATGGCCGTTCGAATGCAGCATACAGCCAGGCAGCCATCTGGCCACACGTCACGAGCACTGTGGTTGTCTGTGACCCACTGGCTGAAGACTAATAGCTACGACCTGCTAGATCCATCTGGCCATACACCTGCTTCTTCTATGTGGGTTGAGCCCTGGGTCACGTCAGCTCTCACCTGCTCAGGTGAATGCACTCCACCATATGCCACAAATCTGGATAAACATTTCCCTTCAAACCTCCTTCCTCAACATACCTCAACCTACTCCTTTGAGGTATGTTGGCACTTATTAGTAATTGTTAATACTTTTAGTGCCTTCATTTTTGTAATCGTCCAGTGTGCCTCCCATTCACTGTGCTTTATTTTGAAGAGCCCCGGAAGCCATGATCGTGTCCATGTTGTGGAAATTCACTAAACCCCGGATGTTGACCAGATTGTTTTAGTTCGGGAATGGCACTTAACATATTTTAATATCCCATTTTGGCCATCAATACAAATTCCTGAACTTTACATTAAGTATTGCACACCAATACTGTACATGTATTGTGAGGTGCAGATGTCATGATAAATAACACGAGAAGAAAGATAAGTCAGATTCTCAATGACTACTCCAAACCCTGAACTCTGGAGATCATGAAGAAAACAGGACCTTTAACTCAGCAGTCTGCGTTCATGCTGATACTGTATATGCACATGTTCAAGCTAACACACACACACGCACACACACACACACACGCACACATGCACACACACACACACAGTACAAGAGTACAGAAAAGACACAACACCCCTTTTAATATCCCTTTTGTAAGCATGCCCTAAAGACCAAACATTACTAACTAGTGCCAACTGAAAACGCCTAGCGTAGTTATTCTCTGTTCTAGATGTGTCACTGTGAATCGACTGGAAGTAGGTCAATTGGCCTATAAAGCAAAGCAAGGAGATGCTCTCTGTTCATTACATGATGACTGATTTGATGGATTTCTTCTTCACTTAAGTTCTGATTGCTGTAAGGCTGGATAGCTATTCTGCCTGGTCCTACTGTAGCTAACAGGTTCTCGGACACAGTGGGAATCATTTTGGAGATCACAAACACTGACTTAAGTTCAGTCCAGGGACATGGCTATGTACAGTAAGGGTTACAGACTTGTAAGGGTCAATTTCTTACCTATCTATAATTTACCTGGGGACCCCCTGGAACCCCCCCAAGCACTCCTGGTGGCCTGGACCACACATCGAGAACCAGTGAGATACAAAATGTGCGTTACTTTCTACCACTTTTAGTAGTTAACTGTGTTTTCTTTCATTTATATGGTAGAAGTGGTAGAAAAGCAATTTACCATTCGAGGGTAGTGGGTTGTTGGCTGATTTACCAATGTTTCAGGGTTGTTTGGCACTCGGCTTCACCTCGTGCTACAACCCTGAAACAGTGGTAAATCAGCAACAACCCACTCCCTCTCATGGTAAATGGCTCAAGTCTAGTGGTCTATATGAGGGTCGGACATATGTCTGTGTGCGTACTGTATGTCTGTGTTTACTTTCCAGAGCTAATCTCGCAAACTGCTAAACTGATCAGTGCCAAATGTCTAGTCCACACTCCCAGTAGGACACACAGAAGCACCACATCATGAAAACAAGATGATGCATGAAATTTGTAAATACATAAATCATACATTTCTTTGAAATATTTAATAGGAATCAAAGGGTCTCTGATCTGGGCTGAAACCTTGCCAAATTTGAAGTCATACATGATAGTCATATATGTCACAGAAGACGACTGACATCACAGAGTGACCACAGATCCACATTGGAGCCACACTGTCACCTTGTGGATCCCTAGATCCACCTGATTCAATTTGTGCCTTGGCTCTGTAGCAAGCATCTACAGTATTAACACTGGCTCCCAAACACTGGGTCGGGACCCATTTCTGGGTCGCGGACACAAGTAAATATCCCTTAATATTTTATTTCACACATTTTGTTTTTATATTGTTTAAAACAAAATTACATTTTAAAAGATGCAAAACTGCTATTTTCACATCAAATTTCTCTTTTGTGTCTCGAGCTAGAACGTTTGGGAATGAGTGGTCTACAAGAGGGTCTGTCTGTGTTTCTGGAGCTAATCCGAGATCTGCATGATTGGGATTTTTAAATCACACAAGCACGGCGGAGCATATTTTGTTGCAGACTTTCTTTCGAATGACACTTCCTCTAATGCCCTGCGGAAGTGAACAGCTCTCCAGCTTATGCAGTGCAGCATAATGATGCATTTGCACCCACTGCAGTAGACTACGACCTTAAATCCCTTTCACACTCATTTCACCCCGTCTCTCTGTTTCTTTCTCTTTATTTCCCTTCTCTTCCTGAGTCTCCAGTCTCCTGTGATCAGTATTAAAGTATTAAAGTTCACAATTGCTTTTTTTTTTTTTGTGAGCCATTTGATTTTTAAAACTATATCTTTCTCAAGTGTGAACGGCCAAAGGTAGTGTTCTGTCTCTTCTCCCGGTGACAATCTACATCCACTCAATGAGATTCCCACCAAATCCCATCATGAATGGCACGCCACACCGACCACCAATGCAGTTCTATGTTTAGTTACGACGCAATGCTCTGCAATGCATGTGTATTCATGCAGATTAAAATCATGCTGACAGGACTTCTTTTGAGTTACTTGTTTTCATGGAGTGGCACTGCAGGAGGCTAGCCATCTACTGTATAAGAGGGAGCTAATCTTGCAAAACGCTGGAGCAATCAATTTCTTAAAGATTATATATTTTTTGGATGGGGGGGCTTTTATGCCTTTATTTGATAGGACAGCAGACTGATAGGAAATGGGGGGAGAGATGGTGAGTGACATGCGGCAAAGGTCGTCCGGATGCCTATGTGGTATGCGCCTGGACCAGTAGGCCAGCAGGTGCCCCAGCACCAAATTTCGTATACTTTTTCCCACATACAGACTTCAGCCAGTCACCCTGATGAAGGCAGTGTTGCTGCAACACATAGGTGCTGTATTTATTCTTGCCATCATGCATTAGCCGAAAAACAACAAAAGGCTTTTTCAGTGCCATGGCCTCATCTTTTTTGTAGCAATATCCCCCCCCCCCCCCCCCCCCACACACACACACACACACTCCTTTTGCCATCGCTGGTGTTGTGGAAGGGGGAACAGTGCCTGAAGGCATTGCAGTAGAGCCTGTAAACTGCTCACACACAGCAAGGGTAACTTGGGAAACTTGGGAAGAAGGGTCAAAGGATAGACCATGTCGCTGTTGTCGGGCGAAAACCATTCGTTTTGTATTTGACATTTTAAAAGTAATTTAAAATAGCGAAAATAGCCGATCTACAAGCACACAACGCCTCGCACCGCGAGGCGCTGTGTGCTTGTAGATCGGCTATTTTCGCTAGTTTTGTGCGACAGTCTTGTATGATGAAGCAGGGCTTTAATTTACCAAAAAACATACAAATTGGAAACTTGGAGATGCCCGACAGTGACGATATTCATACTGACAGCATACACACACCTCACTGCTCTCTCTCTCTCTCTTCCTCGCATGGACAGCTGTACATCCTGTATACGGTAGAATGTGTTAATTGAATTAACACGTATGTAAACGTAAATTACATCTGGGAAAACGGCGATACAATGTCAAATCAGTCCTGAACATAAACATTGATGGGCACACCGGGGGAGCAGCAGCTGCAGTCCTTCTAAACGAGGTCAACACCACTAACAAACATGGAAATAAAGATAGCCTACTGTCAAATTATAGTCATATTGTGGGAAGTGTGTCTGTCTTGTGTGTGTGTGTGTATTCAGGCCTGAGAGTACTTGTCTGCAGGCACTGAGTGGATAAAGAGAGAGCTCTATAAGTGGATGAAGGCGGACGGAAAGCCATCCATTAGAAATCATATTAGTGGGATTAGATTAATAGGAGGAAGAGAGAAACACTGGCCATCTATTAGAGATCATAAATCCTGGGACTGTGGTAAGATTGCCAGGATATCTCTTCCACGCTATTGTATTGAAGCTCACAACGCTTCAATGTATTGTGAGTTTGTAGATCAGTTATTTTAGATGTGTTTTACGATTCTCATACTGCAGCTGCCAGTGGCATGTTCAGAAGTGCAGCTCTGGTCAAAACACACCATATCGAACCTAACAGACCAATAGTCTCTAAGAGGTGATGTCATTTCTGTGTGAAAACATTAGGTAAGCTGCCCAGATAGATGTGAACCATATCTAGGTCACTCCGTCTCCAATTTCTGCTTTCATGACCCCAACACCCCATCAGATATACATCTCAAATATTGTAAATTATATGGCAAGCTAAATGTGTTCACCCTACCTGAGAAATATCTATATGGAACTATAACGTTCACTACAATGTTGTATTTATTTTCCCCATGAGATGAAACGGTATACTGTAGGTCGACATTCGACAATCTAATGTTTCAGAATGGAAGCATACTGTAATACGAACAGATTTTTTCCCCTTTTTTTTCTCTCCAGCAAAAACAAACTGTGTCATGCAAACATATACTCTAGCTTAAGGGAGAAATGCTGTGCACGGCAGCACCATTAAAACATGGTGTCGTGTTATTTCAGTGACTCATCCCCTGGGTTTTTGTGTCATGTCACCACAAAGCGATGTGTTGACATTCAATCGTTCCAGAATGCAGGCCATCCCAACGTACATTCATTGACCATGTCCTTAATTCTCATTTGCATGTATAACATGCTGTGATCACTGCGATGTGATATAAATGAAGGTGAGCATGTTGTCGGCACCTACCTATGCTTTGGGCGACTGTCTTCAGTCGGTCCAGCAGCTCACCCAGAGCCATCTCCTCCGTCTTCATCCACAGGATCATCCTCCACAGGGACAGTGGAAACCCAGCTGTCCAGCCAACAGACACTGTCGCGGGGAGAAGAGACAGCTTGCCCGCTTGCCCGAACGCTGCTACGGCTGGTGAGGAGGGACTGCCACAGTCGCAAGCCCGGGCAGAGAAGAGGTCAACTAGCCCTGGAGAAGGGTAGCGAGCCTATACGATGTGGATGCAGCGACTGGGGAGTGGGAGACAGGAGGTGCCTATAGCTGCCTCTCGCTGCAGATGGTGCTGGAGGGAAGAGAAGCGAAGAGAGGGGAGGGGGTGTGGCTGCGTGATGCCCAGATGCTGATGAGAGATGGATGCCTCGGTGAGGAGAGAGGACGATGCAGAGGTCGGCGGAGCGGTGGATGCTGAGGCCGTTATGGTGGTCGACAGTCTCCGCTGCTGTGGCGTCTCCTCCGCCGAGGGATGTTAAGGCAGGGGATGCTGGAGATGGAGAGAGGGGGAGGAGTGAGGGTAGAGGGAAACGGACTGCCACACAGCAGACGCACAGCTTGCTCACGTTAACACATAAACAGTCTACCCAAAACCTGTGTGTGATGGATTGGAGGCGCTAGCTAACCGAGATAGAGGGGTCCTGGATGTCAGCTTTTCATCAGCAGTTGCTGGAGGCAGTTTCCCATGAGGAGAAAAGGCACAGCGATTGTGTGGAGAGAGCCTAAGTAAATAACACGGGCCATTGACTATGCTGCAATGCCACCATGTGGATTCACGTGTCTATGACATGCTGCATTATCATCAGGAATAGGCCATTTTCACGCCAATACAACAGGTTTCGGCTTCAACTGCACTGCAGTCACTTCTGCCAAAATGGAAAGCAATTCCTGGATCATATTCACAATCACTGTCCAATATCCAAAATTATCATCCTTACATGTTGTTCGCTACTTTCCTCCACAGCCTTACAAAGCTGGAGCAAGGATATAACATTATTCTTTGAAATTTCCACCAAACTAGAACTGTGGGAGCATATCTCTGCCAAGATGGGTTGTCTAGTCAGGGCTGTGTAAGTTGTGGGTTGCGGGTAAGGCTGGGCGATATTAGGAAAACCTTCGATATTCGATAACGTTGTTGAATACCTCGATATCGATATTATGTTCATGTTCATGTTCATGATATTAGTAAACAACAATTGCATTATATAGTTTTTAATGTTTTTCTGCTTTAGGTCCACTGCCTGCCTAACCCAGATAATGAATAGCCTATCCATGCATGCACACTGCACTGTACACATAGAATAAAGACATTAAATGCCTTATTTCCATTTTCCAACAATGGTTTAATTGAAATAACCACACCTGGTTACAGATGGACTGCTTTTTTGCATGTGCTACGTGCATGCATAGATAGTGTATCTGTTAATTCATTTCACACATACACCAATACCTAATTTCAAGCCGTCTTTGTCGATATGTACTGTATACCTTGCATGTTGATACCTCGATATCGATACGTTTTCGATATATTGCCCAGCCTTAGTTGCGGGTATCAGGATCAGAGGAAGCAGCTAATGGGAAAAGCATTTCTACGACATGCAGTGCATCTTTTCACGTTCATGATGTTCCTTGTGTTCAAAAGTGAAAGCACTGTTGCTGCCCAGCAAATCAAACAAACTGACTCGGAACAGGAAACGGGAATGACACCTTCTGGAAACCTTGGACTACAGTTATGAACAGAGCCTATTGATGAGTTTTTCCTGTACTCTTGCCATGTTGCTGCTGGCCTGAAAGAGAAGGTGCCAGCTGACATCTTTCAGGTCAGTGTCCACAGTCTGACACATTGTAATAAGTTAATTGGGTCTCTACCTGATCCTCAGCTCCTTGTCCATCTGGAGGAGCAGACGGCGAGTGAATTCTACCTTGCGGCTGCCACTCAAACTCAGGCAGTCAGGTCCAGAGGTGACTGGGTGATCGACTGTACAGAGGTGCAGTGCCAGAGACCATTGTCTCTCTCTCCCCAAGAAGAGGTTTACTCAAACTACAAAAACACTACAACATTGAAGGGGTTAATTAGTGTGGTTGCAACCACACCACATAGTTCTTGTTCAGCAATATTATTTCATCTAGAGTAACCCCAAAAGTCCATTGAGCTCGACCTGAGACCCGGTCTCAGGTCGAGAGCTCACTGAACGGTGTGGAATACTTGACTGAAAGGAGTTAGGAGACGGCTGCATGGCAGACAAAGGGTTCACCCACCATTGAGAAGATTTTGTAAACACCTGGTGTCAATTATCGAATGTAATCCTGGGCGCTACACTCCCTCTGCCAACCTGGGGAGAGCAACGGACTGACCTCATGCTTCCTTCTGTGCATGAAGAGTCCAAGCCGCGTCATCAGGCGCCCCGGGCTGGCCAGGGGGAGCAGTATAGAGACCAGGATTATACTGCATGTTTTTTGTGAGGGTACCTACCCTAGCAGCTACAGGGAGAACATGCATGCAAACTCCACAAACAAACAAACAAACAAATTATATATATATATATATATATATATATAAAATTCAAAATAGTTGGTCAGTACTTGGTCTAATACTGACCAGGATACTGTCACCAAGATATCTGGTGACAGTATCCTGGTAAGTATTTTGCATAGTATTTTTAATTTGTATTTAAAATACTTTTTTGTATTTTGTGCCCATCTCTGTCACCTAGGGTATGGGCACTGATAACGCGAGAACACACCCCCAGCGTCCACAGCGAGAATCGAAACCCAGGACCTTCTAGCTGAGAGGCGACAGCGCTACCGACTGCGCCTCCATGCCCCCCACCATTGAGAAGATTCTGACCAACCGTGGGGCAAAGCTGATCAAACTCCCCTGTTAAAACCACTGCGTGGTTCAACAAAAGATGCTTTGAAAAATGAAAACTCAAGCTATTTGAAGTGAAAGAGTGTCATATTACTTACTTTGTCCGGGGCAGTCCAACCAGCTGTGGACCAACTGCTACTTGATGTCCAGGTTTCAGGGACCACTTCATTGAGGGTGGCAGTGGGTCAGCACACCTTTGGAGCACAGCAAACTCACAAAGTGTCCTCATGTTAAGTTACTTCCTTCAGTGGTTCTCAAACCTTTTTGTGCCGCGGACCCCCAAAATGATATGTATTTGGCCGCGGACCCCCATAATTCTTTTTGTGCCAAGAACTTCCAGAAAACATTTCAACATTTTTCAAACACTTTTTTTTCTAAAATGTTCAGAAATAGGACAAAATAAACCATCAGAAACATAAAATGACAGTCAAACAAAGTGTTTATTTATTTTTCATATAGTTTCTTTATTACAAGCAGAATGACAATACAATGCTTTGCCCTCATTCGCTACAGATAGGCTGGCAAAAAGTCAACAGATGATTCTCTCCTTATCATCATCATACAAAAAGAAAAGTTGTCAAAACCGGTTTAGTAATACAAACTGCTGTATCGAAGGTGTGGGATGCAGCTTGCTGTTCACTGCCTTTTGAGAGCACAGTAATATTTTAGTCCCCCCCCCCCCCCCCCCCCCCCAAAACCTATGCCAAGCTCAGGAGTGACATGATGAGCACCTGCTGTTGTGCTGATGGGACTTATTATATAAAAGCAGTTTGACATTCTGATCAGCAGTAGAAGGCTGGTGCAATAACCACGTTTTGAGTGTCTGCCACCTAGTAGACAGTTCATTCTAGTCAAGTTATTTGGTCACACTTTTTTTTTTTTTTTTTGCCCACTACAATCGTCTTATAAAAATAAGTGTGAGAAACAGTGTAACATTTATAAACCTCAGTACATCAACGATAGACCTTTCGTTAGGGGATCAAACTACTCTGTAGAACAAAGTGCAGTGTATAGAGATATTGGTTATTCTCTAACATCTTATGTATCCTGCCCTCATTTTGGTTACAAACCTGAAACGCACAGTCTAAATAAATAGAGTTAAAATATAGTCTTCTCTCCCGCGATACAAAACGTAGCAAAAGAAAAAAATCTCACCCCAAGAAAAAACTAAACTAAAAACAATCCGGTGGACAGCATGAGGAAGAGAAGAACGTGTGGAGAAAAAAAATATGATTTTTTCCCCTCGTCTAACAAATTAAGTCTGATCAATGACAAAAAATATATACACTCTTCAACAATACTGAACTTCCTAATCACTCCATTGTAACAAAATATACCATACAAAGTTATTGTAGTGGGCTTTGACATATTTTATATATATACAACTGTATATATGTATATATATACGTATATACACACATATACATATACAGGTCAGGTACATATACATATACATATACACATACTGTATATGACATTTAGAATAGCTCTGGACATGATGACAGCACAGTGAGGTCGAACACTGCCATAACAAGCACCAATGCCCTTCTCCAACACCTCTTGAGGTCATAGGTTGTGCCGTCAAATTAAAAACACGTAAAGCCCGAGTTACACTTAGTTGTGCGCTGGTGTCGTGCACCGGAAAGCAAGTGCGCCGTGAGCTTGTACATCTGCTGCTGTTGGTGCGGTGTGGACACTGGCGCGCAAACCAATTATAAATCCGGCGTAACACTTTATGTCTGTGGGCTGATGTCTGTGGGCTGGGAGTGAAAACCATCTAACACATCTGAAAGTCTGACATCTTCCAAGTGTTTTTGCACCCCCGGCTATAGTAGAAGGTGGATATGTCCTCTGTACAACTTTGCAGTAGGCCATGCATCTCTGCGTCTCTGACTGAACACACAAAGATGCTTCAGAATCTGACATTCAATATTTTCCTGTCACTCGGTAATGCAACAAGATGAGACGATAACAACCCCAAGAAAGGGACTTCAAATGTAAAAAAAAAAAGTAAAGCGGTACATCCATGAGCTACAATCTTTAGCCAAAGGATATGATGGATAAATCAGGTCAACATTCTAGAGATTTGATTGTTACACCGCTGATTCAAGTCTCCCTCTCAACAGATCCACCCCCCCCCCCCCCCCGCCAATATAATATTCACCTCCAAAAGTACAAGATCCATCCATTCAATATCTGTAACTGCTATCAATAATCGTAACAGTGTAGCACAAAAACTCATGTACATGTATTAGTCAAATAGAGAATATCCTCAGAACGTGAGGACATGACATAAGCATTCTAGGACATAACCTTTTGCATAACACAGAGCATGGCAGCAAGCATATACAATGAACAAACAAAAATAAGCACAAAGCAACAATGACTAACGGCGAGTCATTTTAGGAAACCCATAAATAAATAATACCCTATCAGCCTTGGACTTCCCAATATACACACACTTCATTAAGAACTAGCTCCAGTGTCTGTCCCTTGTTATTAACACTGCTTGTCGTTACCATGTTTAGCCACATGGTGGCGAGAGTGGATACAATATGCTCATTGTTCAGGGGTTTGGGAGAGGCATCATGATATGCTTGAATGATGAATGATGTCTGGGAGAGGAGGGCTGAGGAACAGCGCAGAGAAGAATAGATCAGTGTGCAGCGGGGAGATCCTACAATGCTTTCCCTGGCTGATAAGGATGGAAACAGAAATGGATATAATAGAGATGGCTAAAAGAAAGAAAGAAAGAAAGAAAGAAAGAAAGAACACGTATAGTAAAACGTGTACACCGTCAGAACAGCTTACGTAATTGACCTTGCCCACACTTGTAGACATTTTTAATTGGCCTAGAAGTATAGACTGGTGGGAAATAAATAAATGAAGTTGATGAATTAAGGCAGGGTGGCTAGAATACTTTACATCCCTCATATGACCTTCCCCTCTGTCAGCTGATGGGTGTGTAAGGCTTAAAAATACACCACTAGCGTTAGCTCCACTTTTCCACTTTTGGCTCCTAGCCTGCTGCTGTGTGGTAACTGTAAGGCAAAGGTGTCTCATGACGGCACAAACATATGGAACATTATTTATACATGCATGCACGCACGCACGCACACCTACAGGGTCTACCTTGAAGGCTGCCCTTACTTGGCCAGACCACATACATAACATAACGTACATTTGCAGAGACGCAAAAGAAGTCGACAAGAGAAACAGGCATAAACAGAGCTAAAACTATACAAAAAGGCCCAACTGTTGACATTTTGATGTAGGACAGACCTATAGTGCATGAAACAACACATTCATATATGGTTCCCCATGTGTTCAGTGACAGTCTTAAACAGCAGACGTATTCAAGTAATTTCACATGGACAGCTGAGCTAGAAACTTGGACAAGAACGATACGGGGATGACGGGACGGAGATGAAACAAAGACGAGACCAGGATAAGAGGTCGGGGCAATGATATCTAAAGGGATGATCGGTCAGGAGAGGCCCAGAAAATGCACATAGTGAACTCGGCGTGGAGGTTCCATGCTTTTGTTTTGCGTGTGTGTGTGTGTGTGTGTGTGCATGCGTGTGTGTGCGTGTGTGTGTGTGTGTGTGTGCATGTCAGTGTTTGACTGTATTTGTACAGTGTTGGTCACACCTCTTGGGAAGTCTGTATGTGTTCACACAATTCACATACAGTACAAGTAGTTTCAGAGTGAGTGAGTGTTTGTCTGAGTGTGTGTGTGTGTGTGTGTGTGTGTGTATTCACACAGAGGTCTCTGGCCCTGGAGCATAGTAGGCGAATCCAGCCCCCGATAGACGGAGCGTGTAGGGACTAAGAGTGCACAGGTCCGCCCCTGCCCCTTCAGCCCAGCGGGCCAGCAGCAGTTTCTGGGGAAGGGGGTCGGACCTGCGGAGCGAGAGGGCTTCTGGGACCCCGAGGTGGATGTGGGAGGAGTCGGTGCTCCTGCCTTTGGGTAAGCAACGAGAGGACAGCGGAGTCAACTCTACCATGCCACCCTGCGCCAGCTTCTCATAGTCCTACAGAGAGACCAAGACAAACAAAGCCGGTGAGGGGACGCAGGCTCATAAAGAATCAAGGACGTCATCAAGAAGATGAACAGTGCCACTCATAAACCACAGTTTAAAAAGGACAGCTGATGCAAATGTTTGGCAGTACGGTATGCTGCTTGACAACAAGGGTATATTCATAAGATCGGACAAGCATGTCATCTGCAGATGGTTATTTTAATAAGTAATGAGACTATTTCAAGGACACGGCAACCATTTTGACCTAGACTGCAGACGATTTTGTCAATGAAATGGAAAACTTACAAATTAGTCCTTGAAAGAATTTTGGACACATTAGACACAAGTGCAAATCTTGTACCAGGAACAGTAGTTGTCAGGTCTATCAAAATCCTCTGAAAATACCCCTGCTTGATAGTTATGCTCCATATACCCATGAAATATGGAAACGATATTCATGCATGCTGTTCCATCTCTCAGCACCAGATGTCATCAGTGAGACTAGGTTAACAATGAGAATGTGGAGAACGTGGGGAAGGCCAAAGATTTAGATTGCCTAAAGGATCAATGGGTACAGTACTTCTTTAAGTCAAATTGTTACAACATTTTCGTTTTTAAATGGGTGTGTGTGTCTGTGACATCTGTGTTAAGAGTGGGCAGGCTTAGTGATCTGGGACAGCCCAGCAGTGTTTAAGCAGCGTGCTGGCTAAGAAATGTCAACTAGGTCATGACTAGGACCCAAAGTGTAGCAAAGCTCCATTGAGCAAGTACATTTAGTATTATCCTTTCACCCTTTTCCCCATGTTCTTTCCCCCTAAAGCTGTGTGCAAGGATCCAAAATGACTCTGGGGTTCAGTCACATTTCAAGAGTAGCAATGGATTTTCTCTGGATCATGTTAATTCTCATCTCACATGCAGCAAAGAAGCACAGCATGGCACACAACCAGCAGTGCGGCCTTAAATGGAGATTTTTTTAAATCCTGAAGCCAGATTTGAGGGAGCAAAAGCTCCGGAGCGCAGCAACACCCAGACGAATGTGAGCCAAGAAAGCCCCAAGCCCCGCACACCCGACTCATAGCACAGCAACATGCCCCATGCAGAGCCGAGCGGCACGTAAACAATAACGGTGGCAGCATTAACACCCCTCCCCTTCCATTACAAAGGTCCATCCGTGTGCGGTTACCATGGTGACCCTAGCCCACCTGGGGAGGGGGGGGGGGGGTCGTTCTAGGGCTTTGCTTTGCAGGGTGTCATCGTGGAGTTATAGGTCCTAGCAGCTTTTTCTCCACTGTCCCCCTCACAGGTCCGAGTAGGGTGCAGTGGGTCCCTCTCACTGGCACCCCCTCCGGCATCAGGGCCAGGGGCCACACAAACCTCCAGGGCCCCTGATGTCCTTACCTTCTGTGGATGATGGGACAGGTGAGGAGGTAATAATGGACCCTTGGGTCATAAAATAATGCTACTGAATGTGTGTCTTAAATCCTATCTCAAGATAAGATATAAGATTACTCTAGCAGTGTTTCAATGAATGGAACTTAAATCAAGGGCAAAGCAAATAACATCCTCCATATTAAACAAATCTCCTTATTTCTTCCACTCCTTTTAGAATAAGGGCTGGTGTTGAATGGTCTAGCGATGACACATTTAGTACTTTTAAACTAAGCTATAACTTATTTAGTTAGTTAGATAGTTGTACTGTACTAATTGTGTGGCCTGTTTCACAGAAAGTAGACTTGCTCAGTTTGATCATGCCTGTAAAAGCAGCCAATTATAGGACAATTCTGGTTTGATTGACACATTAATGACGAACATGCACATGAACACAAGCAATATGCTATTCTCTTATACAGCAATACATATAGAGTGGAAATGGGACTCGATAATACGGCAGAAACAAATTAGTGACATGTATTAGGACAGAGTACAGTGCGGTGTGTTAGTAGTACACTTTATCAGAGATGCCGGTGCGTGTGGTGAGACAGTGACGAGTGACTAACATTATCAACATGCCACCATGCACACAGAGAACAGTGCTTAAAAGAGAGAGTCACCTCCTCCTCCAACTCCTCCTCTCCCGTCTCTGTGGGCCAATCAGAAACTCATTCTGCTGGAGGACTGAGAAAGCATGAAGATGGTGGACGGCTCCACGGTAAGGCACGGGCGTTTGGACTGCCGTTTAGTGAACCGCCGGGAAAATCGGAGCGCAGATGGTTCGGGAGTTGCAGAGGAGGGGTGAAAGGGAAAAGAAAACAGAGCGACAGGAAGAAAGCAAACGGGAGCGGTGTACAGGGAAGGGCAGAGGGGATAACGGGCGGTGGAAGGAAGTGAGCGAGGGGCAGGTGTACATTTTGATTTAGGTGGTCCATTACGGTGCAGAGAAAGGGGAAGAGAGAGGGGGATGGAAAGGGGGGGAGAAAAGGAGGCAGAAATCTGTCAGAGCTTGTCACCTTTTCACTCGAGGTGCAACTTGCTTCACACGAAGCAGGTGTAGCTAAGCAAAAGGGAACAGCATGTCACACACACACTACATCATCACACTGTTGCTCATACAGTAGCTATTGAGGAGGCTAACTGTCTGTGATCCTTGCTTCGTTATAGATTATATTGAAGCAAACCCTGGCCCAAAATGTCACGCAGTAAAAGATGATAGAGGAACAGGGAATTATAGAGCGAAAGTGACAGTAGCAAAAAAGTGTCAGTAGTACAATTCCAACTTAAAGGAGTAGTTCACCCCCAAAATGACTTTTTTTCTATTTATTACTCATGTCATGGAGACTTCAATAATATTTTTGTATTCTTCGCATTCCTAAGACAAAAATGTGATTATAATAAATTTACCCCCATTGATTCCGGATGGGGATCCGGATGCATGGCCCTGGATGGGGACCCAAATGAATGGCAGTGAATGGGGAAACCGCCAGGGTACTTTTTTAAAATCTAATTATTGTCTTAGGAATGCGACAAAAACCAAAAGATCTCCATGGCATGAGTAATCAATAGAAAAAAATACATTTTGGGGGTGAACTACTCCTTTAATAGCTGTCATTTACATATTCAGCAGCGAAGTGTGATGTCACTTCCGTGAAATGGCGTGAAATGTCGCCCTCTACGGGGTTCATGCTGGTATTGTTTTGTATTCAAATCGCCATAGGGGATTCTGCGAACGCCGCATATAAGGTCTGTGTTAAAAATATAAACACACCATGTGCGCGGACATGCTCTCAGCGACAGTCTGTCCCAGACACGAGTGTCTCTCTGTAGTTTCCAACATTTAGGACAGCATTGATTACATTTTCTCTGACAACAGGCTATATCAGATATGAATGAATATCATAAACTATGCAGAACCCCCCCGCTGACAGAAACGCGCACATGGTGTGTTTATATTTTTAACACAGTTCTTATATGCAGCAAACGCAAATCTCCCAATGGCGATTTGAATACAAAACAATACCAGCATGAACCCCCTAGAGGGCGACATTACGCACAAATGACGACATGGCTTCGTTTCTCTATAGTGATGTGATATACTTAGTTAGCATACAGTAAGCATCTTTTAGTGGGCAGTCTTGGGTTAATTGGCTGAGAGAAGAGCATGTGGTTCAACACTGCAAAACCTAAACCTCAAAACATAGGAGAACGTTACAGCACAAGTGTTGAATTATGGACTAAGGACGCTACCTGTGCGCGCTCGGTGGCTGTGGGGCAGATGGTCCTGCAGAGCACTTTCTTGATGACGTCGGGGAGAAGGCTGATTATGATGAGAAGGATGATGCTGAGCCACGCTGGGCCACTGGACAGCATCTGCATGAACACGTAGTACATTCTCTGGTAGTTCAGGAAGGGCCTGGACAACGACAGAACATAGGTACAGGGGGTCTCAACTAGATTCCAAGGTTCCTGTCAATCAGTATGTGAACTTAAAAAAGGACCATACTGGCATCAATACATATCATTGTCAACTCACAGCGTTATAGATATCTTACATACTGTATAGACCATTTCCTTCCTTATTAAAATGTTAGGTTACTACACTAATATCTGGAGAATCAGACCCTTCCTCGCCAAACTGTCTGCCCAGCTCCTTGTCCAACCCACAGTTACAGTGACTATTGCAATTGACAAAGGATGGACAAACAATGATCAACAGTAAGAAAAAAGATAAGTCTGCAAAACTGGTATCTCAGCTTTGCTTGTTTTATTGCTTTGTCAACGTTTCAAAAATGTTGACCAAGCAATAAAACAAGTGGAGCTGAGATACAGCTTTAGGAATTTTTTTTTACAGTTGACTATTGCAACTCCCTCCTTCTCCCACACACAATGAGAAGTGCATCGCTGCAAGCCTGGTTGACATTTCACAGTGGATGTCTTCCAACCACCTTAAGCTCACCCCAGCGGCCCAGCCCAGACAAGACTGAGCTTCTCTTATTCCCTGGAAAGTCTTTCCCTGTGTGTTGTCAACACCCTGACAACACCCCTCACCAAGGAGTCTGCCCAGCTCCTTATATCCAAGCCTCAGTCATCTCCAGGCTTAACTATTGCTCCTCCCTCCTTGCTGGTCTGCCAGCATGCAGCACGCATACTCCTACAACAGATCCAGAATGCCACCGCACACCTGGTCTCATGGTCACATGAAGCCACTACGTTCTCTTCATTGAATTCCAGTTGTTGTATCAAATTTAAAACACTGGTAGTGTCCTACAAGGCAATCAAGGGCATGGCAAGGCCCACAACCCTTCCCACCCCCTTAGATCAGCTAAAAACAGATCAAATCTGTCCCTCCCTTTCCAAAGCACCCTGAACAACGCTTCAAATTTAAGCGACTTTTCTCCCTCCTGGTTGCCAATCTGTGGAATGACCTCCTAGTCTCAGGGCAGAACTGCAGATTGCAGACTCACTTATCACAGCATAAAACTCACCTCAGACTCGACTTCACCCACTACTAGCCACTACATTTTCCCGTGTCACTTCGTTAATTTTTGATGGGCGCTAGTTATACTATGCAGATGTATTGGTTACATATTCACAGGATATGTGTGTTATTTATTTTAGTACGGTTTGCTTGTCCACATATTGTCACAGTCGGGCAGAAACCTTGTATCTCCAAGTTTCAAATGTGCATTTTTTTTTCGTAAATGAAAGCCCTGCCTCATCATATAGGACTGTTGCGCAAAACGAGTGAAAATAGCAGGTCTACAAGCACCACTGCGAGGCGTAGTGTGCTTGTAGATTATTTTCACTATTTTAAATGTTTTTCTTTTAAATGATGAAAAACACAATATGATACATACTGCGTGTAATTTAAATGGCATGTTGTTTAGATAGATTTACTAGGTTCATTGTTTAACTGGTATCCTAGTTCATTTATTTTGCAGCACTAAACTGTTTTCTTGGAACTATTTATTATTTACCTTGTTGTTTGCCGACTAGGGTTCATGCCACCCGGTCTGCTCCTGCACTTCGTAAGTCGCTCTGGATAAGAGTGTCTGATAAATGCCTAAATCGTAAATAGTGAGCGTGACAGTCAGGAACCTTGCGGAACAGCACACCGCATCCCAGTGGGAAAGCATAAACTGTGCTTCCCATTTAATGCTACGGTGGAGCTGCAGTATCAAGGTTATCTACTTTCACACCCAACACAAAGATGTATGGATATATTTAAATCTGGCTGCACACCCCCAACCTTGCCATTAAGTATAATAGGTCCCATGGTACACGGTATGTAATGAATTCCTTGTCTACTGGTCCTGTCAAGTGCATGGGGACTGAGTTGGATTGTAAGGCGTCAGTTTAGAATAAGACTTCAATATTGTCTGCCAGCCTGGAGCGCGTCAATTTATGTTGCCATAGCAATGCATTTCATTGGTTGGGAAAGGCATCCTATAAAAGACATTCACCACACACGCAATGCACGTACATGTGCACATTCAACCACTCTGTCTTGTTGTCATTTTCTGTTATGCCCTCCTCCTCTCCCAACTCTCTCTCTCTCTCTCCGCACTTCAGATCAAACAGAAGGGATTAGAGTGAGCACTTCTTGTTGCCCATTTTTGATAGATGCTAGTTATACTATACTGTACTGTAGATAGCATGTTGGTTGGACAGATGCTAGGTTTGATAATTACATGCTGTCCTGGTTACTTTGTAGTATTTAACCTATTTATTTGCACTCTATATGCTTGAGCATGTATCCTGTCGTTTATTGACCTTCCTGCCACTTACTCCAAGCTTGTCTCTTCAATTAGATTTTTCAGATCAATCCACACTTCAAAGTGCATAAACCGCATCCGTATTCTGGGGAAAACCTTTGCAGAAAATAGCAAATCTAACACTTTGTGGTGTTGTGAGCTTGCCAATTGGATATTTTCAGTGACGTTATTTAAAGTAGAGCAAAAACAGAAAAGTGACTGACAACTAAGTATAGAGCCATGAGGAACTCGCTCAACAACATATGGTTAAAAGCAACAATAACTTAACTTTAACAAATATATTACATAGAAATAATGTGTTGGATTATGTATCAAGTCTTCATGTTGATATTCATACCATACTGAAAAGAACTGAATACATTGTCTTCCGCGTAAATCAAACATACCACAGTATGTTTTAGATGTGGTCGTCAGTAATGTCAAGTATACTGTGAGTCAAAGGGCCAAACGTATCAAACAAGTGGTATCGTCCTATAATTATCGCAAGAACCAGGCCACAGGTATTAAAGACGCCAGTAAAAGGACAATATACCAAATGATTCCTCCCCAGAGCAGCGAGAATATGACGTAGAAAAGTAGGGACCCCCAGATGACAAAGTGATTGATCCAGGTCCAGTGGTGTGTGTCCAAGGCAAGCTGCAACACAGAATTACATACATGGTAAACACTGGTTGAGTCAATGAAGTCAATGACAAGGCCTAAGGCGTTACTGCTAACTGAGCGGCTATAGTAATCACTCAATCAATGATTACCCACACACACACACACACCAACACGTGCCTGCATACACAGAGCACTCGCATACCAATACGCGCTTTCAAACGTGTGGGTATTACATAATGCAGAGTCATGGCATTTTCTCCCATCACCTCTAGTCTGTAGACTCTGTACACTCAAGACAGGCATATGTACTGTATGTACAGTACACACAGATGCACACACAGCCATGCAAAAACACGTAAAAAACAACATATAATGCACCTTGAGGGTGACGGTGAACACCAGCACAGTGAAGACAAGGGTCCCAAAGGTCCAGTTCCCAAACATCTGCATGGGGAGAGATGGAGAACTGGTCATTACACGCGACAGTGCCCCGTCATTCGCATCGTCTTGTGACCATAGCTGCTGACTGCCTCACTGCTTTACAATGCAAGCTCTATGAAGAGAGGCTGTGTGCACGGCATCACATCATCCCTAGTAATCCACTGGAGAACAGTATTCTTTATGTGGCATCAATCATCTGAATAGGTTCCCTAGGCTATCCCATAATATATAGACTCCGATATTCCATCCATATCTTCCTAGCCGCTGAAATGTAGAGATTTCTTTTTTTTTACAATGTTCTCAAAGCAGACATCAGGAATGAACAGATGGAATGGGAGTAAGGGGAGGGGGTGACAGTGTGAGGGGGAGATGGAGGTAGAGAGAAACCAGGGAATTTATGTAACAACCACAGCGGTTGCTGGTGCCATGCTGCAGTCTTTACTTCAATTCTTCCATAAGCTTGCTAATCTAATATAGCATTCTTTATTCAATTTCTTTCATGAGAGAAATCAGCATGAAGCACAACTAGGGCTGGGCAATATATCAATATTGTGATATGAGACTAGATATGGTCTGGAATTGTTTATATTATCATATCGTGATATGGCGTGTGTGATGAGTGTTGCCTTTTTTTGTTAGAATAATGACAACAGTAGCTTGGATTTATATAGCACAAAAGAAACCAACAATTACAATACTATTCTAGCTGTTCTATTATTTGTCTTTACCCTCTTAGTTATTATATAGGCATTAATGATGATTATCATGAGCCCAAATCTCTATGTGCATTTGAAAGCATTAATAGTCATCCCCACAATATCGATATTGAGGTATTTGGTAAAAGATATCATGATATTTAGGATGTCCGGGTGGTGCAGGGGTAATGTTCCTGACTTAAGGCCAATACATACTCCTTCCGATTAGGACAGGTTTTATGTACTAGTTCGGAGAGTCAGGACATCGTGAGATGCACAGGTCTGGGAAAAAAGTTCTGGGACCGCCTTTCCGATGCTTGGAATGACATCAATTTGTAGTTACTGTATATCACCTCCCTCTCCGAAGAAAGGTTTGGACACCGGAAGAAGTATGCATTGTGCTTAAGGGTTTCTAGGGACTACAATCCAAGAGGGGGTTGGCAATTAGCTTAACGATAAATTGGGAGAAAAAGGTAAAAATTAATAAAAAGTGACAAAAAGAAATCATGATATGTGATTTTGTCCATATTGCCCAACCCTACGCAAACCACCACAGAGCTAGCTGTTCATGAACATGAGCACATACAGTACAGTCTGTTGGGATGGGAAAAGGCTCAGCCACCCATGAATACTGTAGCAATGACATTAAAAACCAAGTTAACCCAATGCAAGATTTGATTACACACGCGCACACATACATACGAAACAAAAACGCACAACCATTCTCAGCACACACACACACAGATGCAGAATCTTAATCTACAGTGTTATACTCTACACACTACCACAACAAAATAGAAGAAGAATGTGTGGGGAGCATCTAAGGTATCTACTATGTTAGTGGAGGCTGGTACGGTTAGGTACTGTGCAGGGGTTCAGGGCTTTGAAAAGGCTTGGGAATAATGGAGCACTATAGAGCTACACATTCAAATGAGAGTGCATGGACGCTTTGAAGTGAGAGGATGGATGGAAGTGGATGAAACGGTTAAGAACTGAAAGCTTAAAACGGTACGAGAGGAACTCAAGGGGAGCGTGAAAGACAGAGAGCTGGGAGAGAGAGAGACAGGCTTACCATCTGTGTGTTGGTGGTCATAAGCTGAGAAACAAGAAGAGAAAGCAAAATAAAGAAAGGGTAAGCGGAGAGGAGGAGGAAGAGAGAAGAAGAGAAAGAAGAAGGAGAATCAGAAGAAGGAGAATCAGGAGAAGAGAGAAGAGAATCAGGACAAAGGGTGAAATAAATTTCAGGATGTTTCAACTTAAAAAACAACAAACAAACAAAGAAACAAACAAACTAACAAAAAAAAAAGGACCAAAAGCCAATCAAAACAGTTGGCATGATACAAATTAACGATACAGAGAAAAATGCTATTGCGTTGTCGATATGAATGGAGATCCAATGTTGTCGACCTACACAGAGTGCCCCAGAGGCTCAAACCTCCCTGCATTACAGGAACTGTAATTGACCAGATTTGACCACAAGAGTGGCCGTGCTGCACTTCATTCCACCCTCATGAGAGAATCCAATGGAGATGGATGAGTGTTTCTTAAAGACAGCACTTCGTTAGTGTCCATTATCCTCTTTATCTTACCTAATGGATACCTCAAATACCCCAACATGTACCAAACCACATAAAAGGCTCTAATTCCAAAATGGCAGACGCAGCCAGTGACAGAACCCGCAGCCTCTTGTTGCCCAACGAGATACGAGAGGGAGGGGTGGGTTGTCGGTCGGCTACTGGGGGCGGGCCCAGGCTCACCTGGCCATTGCTGGTGAAGGTGGTGTTGTCGAACAGGAAGTAGGCACCAAAGAAGAAGATGACGGCGCCGAAAACGCCCAGGCACGTCCAATAGAGGAAGACAGGCCAGCGCAGCAAGGAGTTCTTGGCTACGTCCCTGTGAGAGAGTCCAGGGGAAAACACGGAAAGCATAGTGGAGCGCGGAGGTCAGTCAAGCAGAGGTGTACTTTCAGAACAAACTAGGTGGTGGTAGAAAAATCTACAAGCTCTCAACACGTCGCCAAGCAGCGCCTTTAGAGCTTGTAGATCTACTATTTTCACTATTGTTTGGGGGCGAAAAGAAAAAAATGTTTGAAAATGTTCGCCTATAATGACATTCCCAAAAATAGGGATGCCACATTTATGCATTTCTAGATCAGATCCACAGAAAACAGCCAGGAAGTGATTTGGGACTATAGTAAGGTTCTTACACTCAAACAGTACATGGTACTCATCCCCGACTCTGTTGTCATTGCATAGATTACAAAATCTCTGGCTTCTTTCTAACCCTTTATATCTGCCAGTAACCTTTGGAATTCTTGTGATGGTGATGCAATACAACACGTTGTGATGTTGTAGATCGTCAATGTTCATAGCGCGACACCCGCACGCAACCAAGTACAGATCAGGCTTTATTCCTTGTTGCATCAATCTGAGAGTTCCGTTCTCGACGGTCACTTTGAACGGCTGACATGCTTTCTTCTGCGCTCACCTGTACAAAGATGGATCCCTCATGAGCGTCTCCATGGTGACGTGCTGTTCGAACAGACTGTAGAGGAGGATGGGTAGCGAAGTGAAGCTGATGTTGTACAGCGTCAAGTACGCAGTGTCGTACAGAGGCTGGAGAGGGATGAGCACAACACAGATCAATGACCCAGAACTCATGACTAATACAAACTCAGTAGTAGTATTAACCCATTTAGGCCTGAACACATTATGACGCAATATTTTATGCTTTAAATATTGAAAAATAGCAGATATACAAGCTTGTAGATCTGCTATTTTTGAAAAATCGTGAAAATTAGAATTTTGACCCGATTCTATAAAGCCGGTTTTCCATACCACTTTTTAGCCCGACACTACACGACACGGCACGACACCGCACCACACCGCATTTTTTATGTAGGTTTTCCACTACAGTACCCCCACCCTCCTCCCCTCTCTCCCTCCTCCCCTCCGCTCCCGAAAGAAATTGACGCCCCTTTCAACATATGGATACTTGGATAGGATCTTCTCAGTCTGTAAACACAACGGAGATGCTAACTTGCGCTAATTATTTTTAGAGATGTGGTGGACAATGTTTTAGATGCCACACACTCACACAGGTCTTCATCGAGTCTTTACAACTATAGCGACGACTAACGTCGGGGTGAACATAGTCAAATAATAACTTTATTGGCCAAACTACACAAAGAAGAGTAGAGGCTAGTTGCGCTAGCATACATGCTAAGCTACAGTACAGTACATGTAGGCTACTGTAGATTATTTTCCCCATTCAACACGGAGATGTGGTGGACAATGTTTTAGATGCCACACACTCACACAGGTCTTCATCAAGTCTTTACAACTATAGCGACGACTAACGTCGGGATGTTCATGGTCAAATAATAACTTTATTGGCCAAACTACACAAAGAAGTAGGCTAATGTAGAGGCTATGCTAGCGCAGCAACATTACAGTACAGTAAATGTAGGCTACTGTAGATTCGTTCCCCCATTCAACACATGCAGTTACAAATACAAACAGGAGACATCTCACTGAGATCTATATAAAATAACGGATTGCCGACGCATTTGCGTTGATAATTGCGACTCGCGACGATATAGCCTATGTCCACTGTTTGTGTTGGTTAATGTCCTTGGTGCTTTGTGGTATCTCAACTGCAGCGCTGGGGAACACAATTCTGCCTAATCGTCCTCTTTATAAACAGATATATAAAACAAACAGGCTTTGCTTTTATATTTGATTTGCAGCCGTGACTGCATACTAAAATCTGTCTCAAGTTGTTGTGTTGAAAGACACAGCTGAGCTCAGCCGTGAGACTCTGACCAATCAGTATCAGCAGCGTGTATACGTCACTGATTTGGCCTCACTTGGCATAGGGGTACTAAAACGGCTCCACTCGAGAGTGGAGCCGTTTTGGTACCACGTTAAGTACCACTTTCACACCACTCTACCCAGTTCCTTGTAGTGGAAAACCTGACACAAGTGGGCGGTGTGGTGTGGAGTGGTGTGGAGTTGGGCCTGTGGAAAACCGGCTTAAGTGTCTTTTGAATCCTTCTAAAGTCTTTTAGAAAAACCTATGTTTCTATGTCAGCAATCTGGCCAGCCATCGTCAAAGAAAAGGTCCTTTTCACTTAACTGGAGCTCAGTTAGTCTGTTCTTGAGAGACTACTATGTCAGTGGTTCTCAAACCTTTTCATGTGAAGGACCCCCAAAATGATATTTATTTGGCCACGGACCCCCATCTCAAAATATTTAGTTCCAGGGACCACCCAGAAGCAAAATTTGAGTTACAAACGTTCGCTTTGAAAATACATATATTCAAAGATTTGCACACATTTTCAGGACTTTTTCAAAAATAGCAGATCTACAAGCTCGCAGCGCGGCACTCGGTGCCGCGCTGTGAGCTTGTATATCTGCTATTTTTCACTGGCATTCAATCATTTTAGGCCTAAATTGGTTAAAACACAGCATTTCAAAGACATGTGTAGTGTACTACAGCGGGGTAAAGTAACTATAAGTGCATTTACTTAAGTACTGTACTTACCGTGAGTACAATTTTGAGTTACTTTTACTTTACTGGTCTTTTTCCCATTTTCTGTGCTTTTACTTGTACTCCACTACATCTCAGAGGAAAATATTGTACTTTTAATCTATTACAATTATTTGAAAACATTAGTTATTAGTTACTTTATTGATTTGGATTATTATTGCAAAACACACATTACCCACTTCAGTACTATACAGTACATTTAAGCCATTTGGAAATAGACGATCTGCAAGCTCACAATGTGTTGCAATGTGACACATTGTGAGCTTGTAGATCTGCTATTATCAAATGATTTGAAAACTTGTGAAATGGGACATTCTGCGTAATGAGTACTTTCTACTTTTGGTACTTAAAGTAAATTTTGATGCCAACACTTTCATACTTTTACGCACGTTGAATTCCCGACTTTTACTTGTAACAGTATTTCTACATTGCAGTATTGACACTTTTACTTAAGTACTCTCAAATACCTGGAACGCGCCCGAGTCGCGTTATATTTTAACCACTTTAACCATGATTTTATGCTTTAACTATTGAAAAATAGCAGATATACAAGCTCACAGCGCGGCACCGAGTGCCACGCTGCGAGCTTGTAGATCTGCTATTTTTGAAAAATCGTGAAAATGTGTGCAAGTCTTTGAACATCTTTGACCCGAGCTTTGACCCGACTTCTAAATCCTTCTTCTAAATCATGTTGTTCTCAAACCTTTTCATGTCAAGGACCCCCGAAATTACATGTATTTGGCCGCGGACCCCCATCTCAAAATATGTTGTTCCAGGGACCCCCAGAAGCAAATATTTGAGTTAGAAATATTCGCTTTTAAATAGATATATTCAAATACTTGCAAAAAAAAATCTTGATTTTTCAAAAATAGCAGATCTACAAGCTCGCAGCGCGGCACTCGGTGCCGCGCTGTGAGCTTGTATATCTGCTATTTTTCAGTAGTTAAATCAGTCAATAATCCTAGGCCTAAATGGGTTAAGTAAAACATTGGAGTACTTTTTCCACCACTGCATATAGTTACCTACCTGCTGGGAGAACCCACAGAAGAACTGATACAGGAACTGAGGGAATATGAAGCACACATTCTGGAGAGATGGATAAAGAGAAAAGGAGAACAGACACAACTCTGTTAAGTGAACACACAAAGACATTTGGGGAGGAGACTACAAAAGGTACCATCGACCTGTTTCTGTTTATGTACTAGAGATGGGACGATATGAAAATTTCAAATCACGATTATTGTGACCAAAGAAATCGCAATTTACGATATTATCGTGATAATCAAAATATCCCCAACATCCATTACCTGGGGCGGAATATTTGTCCAACATTCTTTTTTTTTTTTTTGGCAAAGAGATTTTTTGGCAAAGAGATTTGGTAGAGAGTGAAAAAAAAGGGTTACACCCCGCCATTCCGAAACACCGCCATTCCGAACATTGACTTCTAACCCTAACCCTACCCCTAACCCTAACCCTAACCCTAACCCTTACCCTAACCCTAACTAACCCTAACCCTACCCCTAACCCTAACCCTAACCCTAACCCTGTTTCGGAATGGCGGTGTTTCGGAATGGCGGTCTGACACCAAAAAAAAGACTGTATCAAGTATGTATATTCTAAGTACATTTAGATAGAGGGTTTAAATGGTACAAGATAAGCAGCTCTGCAAATAAAAGGTGAGTTGATCCCAGTGCATGACGGAGGACGATATCACGATAAATTAAATCTCCACGATACGATTATCGTGAGTGTTTTTTAATCACGATAAATGATAATATCACTTATCGTCCCATCCCTATTATGTACAGGCTATGCGCTGGTAAGTGAACTCCAAGAGACAAGCCTGCCAAAAGGCTGAAACTACAACAACACAAAACATTAATAGTTTGGATACTGGCCACCAGGATCACCAGAGCCTCCATTCCAGAAGAGACTCCAGTAATCTGTCATGGGCTCTGAGATCTGCTTCTTTGTGATTCAGTGTTTCAATGGAAATAACAGGTGTGTGTGTGTGTGTGTGTGTGTGTGTGTGTGTGTGTGTGTGTGTGTGTGTGTGTGTGTGTGTGTTTGCGTGCAAGCAAGCGTTTGTGCGTGCAAGCAAGCGTTTGTGCGTGCATGTGTATGATTCCTCCAAGCACCTTATAGAAGAAGTATTGCACAAGCTCAGCAATTCGAATGTAGTAGTAATGGCCATGAACAAGCAGCATCTTCTTCAGGTGTTTGAACTTTGGGATGGCGTAGTCACTGTTCCTCGCTGCCTGGCGGCCCTCTTTACCCATGATGCCTGTAGAAGTACAAATTAAATAACATGCAGGTTGGTTACATAATCTAATCAGCAGTGACTGACTGTGTATACAGTATGACACGCATCAAATTAGTACAGAGGTGACGGTTTCCGCTTGCCTCCAAAAAGGATTCTGAAATGAGCTCACCTATGCCCACGTGCGCTTCTAGGATCATGCTGACATCATTGGCACCGTCGCCGATGGCCAGGGTTATGGGATGTTCTTTGGAAGCTTTGATTAGCTTCACAATCTGTAGAAAACAAATATATATACATACAGTATACAGTATGAACTTCAGTATGTAGGACAATACAATACAAAACAAACCCACTTCATTTATCTCTGGGGGGAATTTGATTTATGGACATCCATAAGAAATAAACATGTATACAGAGACACATTTGTAAAGTTATGGGACGTATGCAGTGTTGGGCAAGTTACTGAAAAATAGTAACTAGTTACCGTTACTAGTTACTTCATTTCAAAAGTAACTCTTTACTGATTACTCACACCAAAAAGTAATGCGTTACTGTGAAAAGTACATTTTTAGATACTTTTTAGTTTTTAGTATAGTCATTTTTAGTAGTGACCTTATAGCCTGGTTAAACTTTATAGCTTGTAACCCAAAAGAGAAATTAGACATTTGCCCGTGACTCAAACTAGTGAAAACAGCAGATCTACAAGCTCACAACGCATCGCTTTGCGCTGCGTTGTGAGCTTGTAGATAAGCTATTTTCACTATTTCTTAAATATTTGTGTTCTAATTTATGGAATTTCTTCGATTTTATTTATAATGTATTCATAGAATTACTTACAACATAACTTTGACATTTATTTTTTTAATTTAATGTAGGCTACAAAAAAACAATAAATAATCATATTTTCCATTTATGAAATAATGTGCAATGCCTTACAAGCAAAAAACTTGAGGGAAAATTAATTAACTTAACGACCACAAGAAGTTTAAAAGCTTTCTTTCTCTAACAACAATATCATGGTTTGATGAGCCTTAATGAAATAGACCCGACAACAGATTTGACCGCGAGTCGGGACCGTAGAGTTATATAGCCTAATAGGTCGACGGGACACATGCATGGATTTACAAGACGCTGTCAATCATCTCATCAATAACGCACGGCTGTCCACCGCTCGCAGCGGAGACGGGAGAGGTCAGCTACTGTAAGTGATCGCATTCTATCATATTGTACCTAGTGGGGGCTATCTGTAGTCGTGTTTGCAGTCTATATGTCTGCACTAGTCTATTGGTAAAGCACAAACATGCCCAGCGTGCACCACAGCGCGTCTCAGCATTCGTGTCGGTGTCTCCTCTGCCTGCTTGTGAGTGACAGAGGAAGATTCAGCTCAGCTCTAGCTGCATAAAATAACGCAAAAGAACGGAGGAACGCACCGTGTAGTAACGGTAACTGAGTTACTGAATTTAAAAAAGAACGCGTTGGAGTACTCATTACTGAAAAAAAGAACGGCGTTACAGTAATTGATTACTTTGTATTATACAACAGGTAGTCGGGACTCCAGCCCTACCTACGGAACTCGCCTGTCGGCTCGTTCCTGCGGTAAGGCTGTCGTGCAGGATAACCGTGTTATATGCACACCCTCTCTTAAACACGTTAGTCCCAACACTGCGTATGGGAAATATAATCACATTAGTCCACATAGTCCACATTTAGGCATTCTATATGTGACACACTAGCATGTCTGTACTGTGAAGGAAAGTGCTCGGGAGGGACAGAGTCCCTGACGAAATGTCATGAATGCGTTGTTTTCTCAGACTGAAAATAGAAACTTGTTAAAATGTGTCTTCAAATATACCTCGGCAGCTGTTAGTATAACCAGAGGAGCCCAACCCAGTAAAGCTTGTTTGTAACACTTTGTTACAATGAATTGACAGTCAAATACTAGTAGCAGAGTTTGTCCAAGGGCTTGTTGGTATTTTGTTTCTGCGTAATCAGAAACCGCGACCAAACTGTTACCCGTTCTTGGCAACCATCCCTAACACTGAATGAGATCAGTTTCAAAAGGAAGAACTGAAAGCGGAAAAGTTCTACCGGTTTTATCAGCAGTGTTTAGGGATGGGACGATATGAAGATTTCATGTCACGATTATTGTGAACAAAGAAATTACGATTTACGATATTATCGCGATAATCAAAATATCCCCAACATCCATTATCCTGTGGCGGAACGTTTGCCAAAAAATAGCAGATATACGCGTTGTGAGCTTGTAGATCGGCTATTTTTGGGAAAGCGATTTGGTAGAGAGTGAAAAAAGACCCTATTTATTCAGACCTTATACAAGTACCTTAATCTGTTTCTTTTACCAATTACAGAGGGTTTAAATGTTACCGGATATGCAGCTCAGCAAATAAAAAGGTGAATTTATCCCTGTGCATGACAGAGGATAATTTCACAACAAATTTAAATCTCCATGATACGATTATCATGAGGGTTTTTTTTTTAAGATATTTTTTGGGCTTTTTCTGCCTTTACTGATAGGTGTATAGTAGGCTGACAGGAAACGGGGAGAGAGATGGGGGGTGACACGCAGCAAAGGTTGTCAGGATCGGGACTCGAACCTGCAACGCTGCAAGGCTGGAGCCTAGGTGCCTGGACCACTAGCCTGTGGCCCAGGCCGTCATGAGTTTTTTTTTATCGCGATAAACGATAATAACGATTATCGTCCCGTCCCTAGCAGTGTTTTTAGAATGGACATACAGTACAGTACCTGTGCTTTCTGCAAGGGAGCCATGCGGCAGCAGAGCACGGCGCTACAGTTGCGACAGATCTCCAGGAAGATCTCTCTGTAGTTGTAACCCACCCGTTCTGGGTTGGATTTCAGCACTGCAGACAGAGTGGCCCCGTCGATGATCAGGCCAAAGTCTAGGCAGTCTACTGACAGTCTGAAACACATGCCACACCACAGCACAGACAGGTCAACAACAGCCAGCGTTAAGTACAGACACAACCAGCTCTTCTGCATGCAGTAGTTTTGCATATCGTTGCACACTGCTAAATCATTGATGCAGGATTTTACGCCGTATCAACATACGTGTGGATGTGCTTGTTGGCTCCATACCAGTGGTGCAATACCTACTCAAATGTTTTACTTAAGTAAAAGTAGCAATACCACAATAAAAAATACTGGTACTCTGTTACAAGCAAAAGACCTGTGTTCAAAATGTTACTTGAGAAAAAGCACAAAAGTATTGGCATCAAATTGTACCAAAAGTGAAATTACTAAAATAGCAGAACTACAAGCTCAAAATCGGAAAATAGACGATCTACAAGCTCACAACGCGCCACATCGTCACACATTGTGAGCTTGTAGATCGTCTATTTTCAAATAGCCCATGTAGAAAATAGGTTTGAAGTGGTTAATTTATATCTGCAAAGTAACTAAATATTTAAAATAATTGTAGTGGAGTAAAAGTAAAACATTTGCCGCTGAGATGTAGTGAAGTAAAAGTACTGAAAATGTGAAATACTCCCGTAAAGTAAAAGTACCTCTGAACTGTACTTACTGAAAGTACAGTAGTTTAAGTAAATGCACTTAGTTACTTTCCACCACTGCTGCGTACCCTGACATGGAGCGCTGTTGGAGCACAGTCCGGCTCAGTTCGAACAGCACGTCGTGAAGGCTCTGCTCCTCCGTGCGCTTCTTGGTCAGCTCCAGGATCTGGGTGCTGCGGCGGAACAGCTTGCTAGCGTAGCACGTAGCCGCCGCCGTCTCCATCTTGTCCCCGGTCAGGACCCACACCTTTATTCCAGCCTTGTGGAGCGACTCGATGGTGTCCGCAGCCTTCTCCTGGAGCCTGCATGGCGACACGTCAATATTAGTTAAGCCGTTTAGCCGGCAGTCGATGGATTAAGACAACCATGAATTGTTCGGTCGATCAACTGTCCACAATTTTCTTTTTTTTATATATATTTTTCCCTTCTGCATTTTATGCTTTATTTAGTGTAGAAAGTAGGGATGTGCACAGCAAATGCATTTCTAATAAATACAATTAAATTATGTTTTAACCAAATACACGAAAATTAAGGGAACTTAAACTGAGCACATTTTGATCTGTAAGGGAGAACCTTGTCAGAAAAGATGGTGAGTATATAAAACCATTTCAAATGCTTAATATTAATATTCAAAAATATAATATTCAAATTCCCATATCTCATTTCAAATGCTACAGAAAAGAGGTGAATTTTGCGATCTTGCATTATGCTCACAAAAATGCAAGTAAAGAAATGTGTCGAAATTGTTGAACAAACGGGGAAAACCATGGCTCATTCAACTTCGCTGAATGGACGTTTGCTCGAGTGAATTCTAATGGCCTTTCCATGCTGATGTGTTTGGGGGGAGGTAATTTATTTTCCCAATAAGTGACATTTGGAGGCAGCTGCCACATTATAACGCTTCTCCATACAGTAGCTGCAACTCAGAGGAATAAAGAACCGTGAGCAATTCAGGAAGAAGCTGTGACTGCGGTGGGATCTTACTTTAAAAAGGTCTTTTCACAGAATAAAAGAATAAATGTTTTGCAATAATTGTCTGATAATGAATAATAGTTTAATCGACTAGTATTTCTGTGTCTAATAGACTAGCTACACACATCCCTAATAGAGCATGAGGAAACCAAGGGCAGAGAGAGGAGAGACAGGCGAGACAAGACCGGGGGTCGCACTCGAACCGGGTCCGCACAGCCCAACATGGTCCATGTACCAACCAGATGAGCCACCAGGCACCCCGACTGCTGATAATTAATCCTCTTCTGTTCAATAAGATCACTTGTTCATCTATAAAGACAACAAGCTGTCAACTTGCTGTATTGATCATTTGGGGGAAATCGTTACTCAATTGAGCAGTGTTGGAGTCAGTATGGTCAAGGAAAAAAAGAATGGGAAAAAAGGGAAATCGCAGGGCAGAATTAACAAGTCACGTAAATCTGAGCTGGGAATGATTCCTGTTCTCCATCATGCCAGAGTTGTGGCAACACTTTAGTTACAGCATAATTACATGACTCACCAAGTCTCTGCTGTTAATCTGACAACCATATTTAAACCTTTCCCTCCCTCTCTTGAACAACAAACCTGTCTTCCACAGCCGTAGCCCCCAAAAGCACAAAGTCCCTCTCGATGATGTCATAGGCCTGCGCCAGCTTCTGCTCCCTGTCCTGCAGGGCCAGTTTGGCATCAGTTAGGTGTCGACAGGCCTCCCCGTATTCTGTTGGTGACAGCCTCCGATAGGCCACGCACAGAGTCCGCAGCCCTTCCTGTGTGAAGTACAGAGAAGAAGACAGATGGTGGACGGAGAACCGGGAAGCAGAGAAGTGGTTGTCTGTATGATGTCAGTGTGAATGCTTTACGACAGGCCATGTCTGTACGCTCACCACGGCATTCTGCTCCACGCGGGCTTTCACCTGCTCAACCTTCCCAGAAACCACTCGCGGAAAGATGGACGAGTCTGCCCCCTTACAGAACAGCAGATACTCTCCTGAGGATGCAAACAGGCAAACGCACACCATGTTATCCAAGTACACACATATATGTACAGTACAACATAACACACACATGCTCAAGCATACAAAAACACCCAGAGACACACAATCTGATATGTGTGCAGATTGAAGAAGTCAGTCAATCAATCAAACTCAATTAATGCGTACATTCGTGAATCATGTGTACAGAACCGATCAATATATTTCATAATTTGTGTGTGTGTGTGTGTGTGTGTGTGTGTGTGTGTGTGTGAGTGTGTGAGTGCGTGCGTGCGTGCGTGCGCGTCTGACCTGAGCTAGATTTGACGATAACGCTCATTCTCCTCCTGACAGAGTCAAAGTTCAGTACATGGAGCAGCTCAAACCTGAGGGACAAACAGGAACACAGCATTCACAAATGAACAACCATCGCCGCTTCAACAGGAGACACATAGAGGCAGCATCCCTTTTACAATGAACCAAAGCCAGTTATTTTTAAGTGTACGATAGTGAATACAGAGTGAGAGAGAGAAATCCCAGTCTTATGGCACTCACATTGTACTCCTTTGTTCTTATAATCTCCTGGAATATTTTTTAATTTGTGCTGCTGCAGTATGTGGTCAGTTGAAGTTAGCTCATATGACCACTGTGTGTCTTAGTTTAAATACAATTTGCATACATGGACTGTTAGTCCAATAGGGCTGCAACAATCCAACTAATCCAATTTAACCAAATAATAACTACTGTACAGTAGAAACTCACAGAATGGCTAATTGACAAAATAAAGGAAACAGAATCCAGCTAAGGAAGCAATTAAAAGAATTCAAATTGAATCTCCCACCAAACCCTTCATGACATTTTTAAAAGTCATAATCGGGTGGTTCCAGGCTGCAGGGGAAGTGGACATGAAGTGATAAAGTAATTAAATCTGACTGCCCTACCAGGTCACAATGTAAGGAAGAGAAACTGTCTTCAGCTGTCATTAGACAACAACATCAATTTACATTCGTAGCATTCAACACAACTTACAGACCAAACATCTGTGACTATGATACCAAAGATTGAGCAAGAGGTATAGGATATGTCACCACGAGACGCATTGTGAGCTTGTAGATCAGCCATTTCCACTCTTCGTGCTAAACATTTTTAAAGTATAAAGTTATTCAATATTCATATTTCTTTGTATATTTGAGTTATTTATTTGTCATATCTGCCCTGTGCAATGTTTGTTTACCAACTTTAAAAGTCAAACAGAAATGTAATTATATGCTCCGATGTCCAATGACAAAACGGAGATTATTTGTGTGACAATTAATGCAGTAAAATATCATGATTGTGACAGGCGTGGCCACACTTGGT
>NC_137829.1:9880431-9950495 GCF_963921795.1 Nannobrachium achirus
GGGTTGGTATGGGGGTTAAACATGCAATTTCGCGATCGCGATCATGGCTAGTACACTGTTGGAGGTCCAAATTTTTTTTTTTTTTTTTTAAATGTTTTCAAAAATCTTTTTTTTTTTTTTATATATATATTTTTTTAAAGACGTCCAGAAGACGTCTGGCAGGGAGGTCCATAGTTAAAAAGACGTTTTTATTATAGAAAACGTCTTTTTTGGCAGGGTATGAGTTAAAGGGGTATTTCACTTTCAAAAAAACTTTTGGTAATTTTATCATCTAATCAGGCTTTTATGAACACCCTGAACAGTTTTTAATTAGCTTGATTGAATATTTAGATATTTGATGTAAATGTTACCAGGCCCTCCAGGCCTAGGGCCTCTCCCCACACACACCCATTGTAACTTCAAACTTCATTTTAACCATGATAGATTCATTAAAAACACACATTTGGAGACTCATTTTACCTTCCTAATACGTGAGCAGGCCGTGTTTTTTCGATAACATTTTTCATTTATTTTTAATAATAATTTTTTTGTATTTCATTATTTCCATTTTTCCAAATAATTATTAAAAATAAATGAAAAAAGTTATCGAAAAAACACGGCCTGCTCACGTATTAACCACTTCAGCTCTATATACATTTCGGCCATTTGAAAATAGCCGATCTACAAGCTCTTGTAGATCTGCTATTTTCAAAAGATTTCTTTACATTTGAAAACTTGAAATGGGACTTTCTACTTTAGTACTTTAAGTACATTTTGATCCCAAAACTTTTGTACTTTTACTCAAGTAAATCATTATTAGTATTTCTACATTGCCGTGTTGATACTTTCTGAGTAAAACATTTGAGTACTTTTTCCACCACTGGTGTGCACAGCATACATGCTGCGATTGTGTGTGTTTATTATTGTGATGTTTTATCTGCTTATTGTAAGTCACTTTGGATTAAAAGCGTCTGCTAAATGCCTAAACTGTAAACTGTAAACTGTGTGTGTATGTATGTGTGTGTGCGTGCGCGCGCACGTGCATGTCCCACTCACTTGTAGAGGTCAGGCTGCGGTTGTTCACATTCAATAGTGGCATGTAGGGAATCCACCTCCTGCTCCATTCTAAAGGCCATGGTATCTGGTACAGCATAATAGGTCTGAGGGAGAAAGAAGGGAAGGTACGGAGACAACGATGGAAAATGTCACGCACCGTCACTAATTGGAGCTTCACTCGTTCAGCCCCTCAGCTTTGGTGGCCTGTTTTCTGAGGGACAGGTGATACTGTAGGAATAGTCAGTGGAGACAGTGCAGCGAGTGGAGCTCGTTGGGTCAGAAGCAGCATGCATGCTGGGATGATGAAGTGGTCTTATGTACTGTAGTCTGGGTGCAGTCTCGCCCACAGATATAAAAAGCTAGATACCTCATCCGCCGCGTGACTGGTAAAACAGGACTGGCGGAAGTGTGGAAGGCACTCTGCCACTCAAAGTGACTACGGACCAATCACAGCGTGTCTTTTCCGTGACTTACATCTATACTATAATTTTGCGAATGTCTGTCTGTCTGAGTGTCTGTCTGAAACCGCGTTTCTCCTCAGTGGCTGGAGCAATTGATCTGAAATCGCATCACCATCAGCATATGAACACACCTGACATAACTGTGAAGCCCGTTTGTCACTTTCACAAATCGTATGCTGTATAATTGCATTTTTATGGTGTATCTATATCTATTTAGCCTACAGTACCTTTTGTGACCACACATGTTAACACATGGGCGGCCAAGGTTTATAACATTTATAGCTGTTGCTGGTGCCACCATTGACTTACGTTATGTTTTGATGAGCCCCGCAAGCTTCGTGCGTGTGCACGTGCGTGTCCAGAGAAGATTGAGGAGGTACTCCATTTGTTTACAAACGCTCGCGAAACTCGCGGTAAAAAAATCGCGGTAAATTCGCGGTAAAGTGTCGCCGTGAAAACAATCAGCTCTCTGCCTCCATGGGGCTGTTTTTACCTCATTCTCAGATAAAGCCGTTCTTATGTTTCAAAGTAGAATCTAAAGCCATGTAAAATCCTTCCGTGTGGGGAGAGACAGGGGGCTTCCTGCCCTGGCTGGGTGACGTAATGGATTCAGGGCATGCAAAGGGAAGCTGCGGTCTCGAAAAGTTAACTATTTGTTGACTCGTCCCTCGACGATATAACTTCCTGTGGCAGGGTGACATCTAGTGGCCATAACTCGTCACTGAACGAGTTTGGCTCCCCAAGTGTTAAGGGAGGGGCGCTGTTGTTCAGGCCATGCACAATCACACACAAACCCACACACACGCACACACACACACACGGGGGGGGGGGGGGGGGGGGGGGGTGTGTGGGCAGGCGGGCAGGCGGGCGGGCGGGCGGGGGGGGGGGGGGGGGGGTTCTGGCCCTGTTACAGATGTTGTCCAAAATCATGCAGATCGGTACACAGTATCTCTGTAGCCGTTAAATGGAACGGGTATTTCTTACATTGATGCTCCTACATATTAGCATGCAAGCACCAGTTAAAGTTACTTTCCATCCCTCATATACTGTGTGCACAGTGCACATCCCATAATCCACACACTGCACATCATTTCGGAGCTCATATCTTTGAACGGGTAAGGGCTAGTTCAATTAAAAGGAGCTTTATTGGCATGAGGAGACAAACGTCTACATTGCCAAAGCAAGTGCCTCTGATTGGCCTACAGAACATCCCCTTCTGTGACACACAAGGAAGCGTCCTTCAGAATTAAGGAAGCTTGCCTTAAAAAATGCCAGTCCTCTTTTACCAACGCCCCAGAGCCGGAGGAGGCGTCTACCTTTCTATGTCTATGATCTCGCCTAGCCAAGACGATCAGAGATCTCCACCTACCAATTAGTGTTGATTTTGATTTAGTTTTAGTCAGTCTTTTGAATTAAATTCTGTTTAGTTAAAAAAAACAAAAAACATATTTTAGTCACCTGAAATGTTTTACTTTTAGTCTAGTTTTAGTTGACTAAATCTACTGTTGATTTAGTCGACTGAAATGTATTTTGGTGGGCCTTGATGGCATCAAAATGGCTGATTTTCACTTAGATGCATGCTGAAAACAGAGCTTGTTTTCAGTGTGCCAACACCAGAGCGCAACCAAACATAAAATTACTTGTCTTTTAGTTCTACTGTATCTCTTCTCCTCTAGTCCCTCCCTAACATTGTAGTCTATTTTTTTCTTAGTTTTGTTCATCATAGCTTAATTTTTATTGAGTTTTAAATTTAGTTTTCATCAGTGAAAAAAGGTAGTCGACGCGTCATTTTGTAGTTGAACCGGACCTTTCTGACAAAAAGTTCAGTTTCGGACAGAGTATGGACAGGCCTTTAGTCGACGAAATCAACACTACAACCAATACATCAGTGTATTGTAGGGACTAGGGATGGGACGATAAGCGATATTATCGTTTATTGATAAATCGTATCGTGGAGATTGCATATGCAGTACCACTTAAACCCTCTATTGGTAAAACGTAATTATAAAATACATACTTGATACAGTCTTTTTTTCACTCTATCAAATGTCTTTGCCAAAAAATAGCAGATCTACAAGCTCACGTTGAGACGCGTTGTGAGCTTGTAGATCTGCTATTTTTGGCAAATGTTCCGCCCCAGGATACTGGATGTTGGGGATATTTTAATTATCACGATAATATCGTATATCGCGATTTCTTTGGTCACAATAATCGTGATATGAAATGTTCATGTCGTCCCATCCCTAGTAGGGACTAGAAGTGGGTCCTTCATACTGGGACAGTGATATGGTTTTATTTTCAAAGCAGTGGGCATAGGTTTGTCAGCGGGGGTTTTCTCTGCTGTTCCAAGAACTATATTTAGATTTCCCCAGACGATTGGCAGGCGGAGATCTCGAATCTTCTGATTATGTGAGACTGGGAAGGTGGGGGGGTATCTATTTGTGCACGCTACTGTGCATGGTGTCTTTGTGTTGGGCCTGAAAATGTGAACAAAGATGTGTCATTTGTACATTTATGTATAGAATCTTCTGTGAGTGAGTGAGCGATATATACTGTAATGGTCGTTATGGGGATAGTGGTTGGATTTGGATAATATTCTCTTCAAATCAATTCATCATGCTTTTCACATTTACACTTTAAAGGTTAAAGAGAACGAATCTATCATGTGCCTCATAAAACATTTAATAAATTATTCAAGCTTCACATGTGAATAGATGAGGTAAGGTTAAAACAAATATAGTCTTTATCCAGTTTTTAACATTTGACTTACAGTAGGAACCATTAAGACATCCACATCGACGGGATATGATTTGGCTCTTCAGTGTGTAAGGTAGCCAGTGCGAGGAAAGGTCACAATGCTAAATTGATCGGAATACACTAGTGCAGCAATGTAGCAAGAAAGACTCATTCTCAAATTCTTCTGGATTTACAAGGACACTCATACACTGGACAATTGTTGTGACACAGTCCAGGACAATATAGAAGGATTGTTTGGCATCCAGTCTTGGACACAGTGTACCCCTCTGGATTGAGCCTTACCATACGTCTAAAATGACTAATGCATAGCCTGTGCATTTGAGTATAACGGAGGTGTTATTGTGTGTGGTTTTCCCCTTTTATTAAATGTTTTACTTCATTTATTAGTTTCTATTCCATTTGTGTGTTTTACGTTTGTAATCCTGTAATTCTTTGTAATTTCGTGTCCGTGTATCATATTACCGAGGATCTATTTGCGTACAATAACGTCGTGGCCACTTGACCCGCGGGGTACCTTGTGGCTGGACTCCCCGTCCAGGCTGGCGGTGGTGACGTAGCAGGTGCCGTCGTTTCGGCTGGAGGAGAGTAGGATGAGGTCACAGGGGAACGTCTCGTCCTCCCTCACCATGACAACGTCCCCGACCTGACGGAGCAGAGAGACGGCCGCGGCGCGGCGCCCATTTTAATGGCTCACCAAATCAATGATGCACAAGTGGTTATTTTGACATCGTCTCGTCTGTCACCATAAACACTGACCACAGCACAGACGCAGACAGCAAGTCAGACAGACATACGAGCAGCTAGACAGCCTCTTCATCTTTATACATGGTTTTTCTTTTTCTCTTTTCCAACGGATTGAGCAGTTGCATAATGGATTATGTGAGGGGAGCAGCTTAAGCGCTCATAAATCCCATCGCCATGGTGACCGTACACGTGACTCTCGCACTCTTGATTTTTTTGATGATTAATATATTCATCATTATTCCTGCTCCCGATCCTCACTCTAATCCCTTCTGTTTGATCTGAGGAGGAACCTTGGTTTAGAACATGCGAGAAGAGAGAGACAGCGAGAGTGGGGAAAGGGAGGGGGGGGGGGGGGGTAACATAAAATGAAAGCAAGACAGAGAGAGGGGGAGAATGTGCACACATGTACGCACGACACGTGCACTGTGTGTGCGCGGCGAATGTCTTTTATAGGACACCTTTCTCGACCAATGAGATTCAGTTGACTGCATTGCTATGGCAACATAAAGTGACATGCTCCGCAACCTTTAAGGCTGGCAAACAATATTGAAGCCTTATTCTAAACTGACCCACTACAATCCAACTCAATCCCTGGGCACTTGACAGGACCACTAGACAAGGAATTCATTACATACCATGGGACCTATTATACTTGCTGAGCTCACAACGTGGGAGGGGGGGGCAGCAAGATATATATATACAGTATATCCATATATCGTTGTGTTGGGTGTGAAAGTAGATAACCATGATACTGCAGATTCACTGTAGCGTCAAATGAGAAGCACAGTTTATGTACTGGACGGTGTTAATGCTTTCCCACAGGGACGCGGTGTGCTGTTCCGCAAGGTTCCTGACTGTCATGCTCACTATTTACAATTTATTCATTTATCAGAGGGACTTACGAAGTTCAAGAACATGAACCCTAGTCAGCAAACAACAAGGTAAATTATCAAGTAAAAAGAGTTCCAAGAAAACAGTTTGGTGCTACAAAACTACTAGGATACCAAGTAAACAATAAACCTATAGCATCTAAATGCTATCTATAATGACATACGTATCATTTGAGGACAAGCAAACAGTAGAATATGTCTATCTAAATAACATACACGGCCTATGAATAAGTAAGCAACACACCTCTGCATAGCATAGCTAGCCTAGCATCTGTCAAAAAAATCAAACCTTGGTTCGAAGTGGAGCGGTGAATCTGAGCAGCTATACCCTGTGTGTGTTGCTAAATGCCTAAACTGTAAACTGTAAACTGTGCCTGTGAGTGAGTGTGCCTGGCCTGCACAAAACAGCGCCCCTCCTTTAACTAGTGTGTTGTGTGTGGCCACTCAAGGTATTGCCAGGCTACGGACACGGCCAGCCAGCCAGCCACCCAGCCACCCACCCAGCCACCCAGCCACCCAGCCACGGACATACCCACGGACATACCTGTCTATTGGGAGCGCTTTCACCGCTCCAAAAAATTGGCAACAAGAAGTGATGCAAGGAAAAATGAGTGCTAGGGGCTGAGGGCTGAGGTAGAGTCTGGAGGGCTGAGTTTTCAGACTGCGGTGGGAAACTGGGAGTGAGTCTGCAGTTCTGCCTGAGGCAGGGAGGTCATTCCACAGTTCGGGAGCCATGCAGGAGGGGGGACAGTCTAAGACCCGTGGAGTGTTGGCCATCCTGTGTTAGCTGATCTTGTGCTGTGTTCAAACCTGAAGAGATATAATTGTTTCTAGACGCTTCAATCGCTTCACTTTGGTCGCACTGGTCAGCGTTGGAAAAAACTAACGTTGTGTCAGTATCAAGGTGAAATACCCGGAAAAAAGTCCCAAAACCAAACACCCAAAACATTTCCGTGTCTACGGACAACATCAACGCTGATTGGCTGTCAGGACGCGATGGGTGGAGTCGGGGGGGAAGCGAAGGTCGCTTCACTTGGATTTTTCCAACCGAGGCGAAGATACGGCGGCGACCGTTCGCGCCTCGCCTGTTCGCTTTGTGCGCGCCGTCTCATCTTTGCATTCAATCATCACGCCGCTCGAACTATCCAGGTTTGAAGCGCTAGAACCCCTCTGACTGGTTAATATTTGACCAAGACTACGATCTATACTCAAGTACTGGGGTTGAGTGCTTTTTCCTCCACTGATGGCATTTCATTCATTTGCCCAACAGTAAACATTTAACATTTACAAGAGCACCACCAACGCAACGCGGACACACATAGAAAGAGTTCAAAACGGTGCGGTCAGAAGGCACCAGAGCACCTGCTGGGGTCAACCCAACAGGTCGCGGAGAAGCAGAGAAGCTTAACATCCTAAGACTTTGGGTACGGTGGATTTAATGATGGTGGTGGTTACATAACTATGACCTCTGCCTTTCTAGGCTGGGGGACAGGAGACAGCAGCCAGGCAGTGCGTAATACTCTCCCTGGACTGGTCCCAGTACACAAATATGCATAATATCGATTATCCCGGCTAATGGAATGCATCAGTCTTGTTCATGCTCCAAAAGAACGCGTACGGTGCACCAGAGGGCTGTTTGGCTGTTCCTCTGCTACAGGCTCTGAGCAGTTTATTACTGGGGACACAGAAAGAGAGAGAGAGAGAGAGAGAGAGAGAGAGAGAGAGAGAGAGAGAGAGAGAGAGAGGGGGGGGGGGGGGGGGTTGCAGTGAGAGGGAAGAGAGACAGAGCAAGAGACAAAGGGAGAGAAAGACAGAGAAAGACAAAGAGCGAGATAGTGTGTGTGTGTGTGTGTGTGTGTGTGTGTGTGTGTGTGTGTGTGTGTGTGTGTGTGTGTGTGTGTGTGTGTGTGTGTGTGTGTTGTCTGTACGCGAGCGTGCATGTATGAGAGAGGGGGTCAATGAGAGGATAAGAGAGAAAGATAGAGCAAGAGACTGAGAGGAAGACAGGGAAAAGGACAAAGAGAGGTGTGTGTGTGTGTGTGTGTGTGTGTGTGTGTGTGTGTGTGTGTGTGTGTGTGTGTGTGTGTCTCTCGCACACAGGGAGAGGGATACAGAAAGCCAGAGCAAGAGAGAAAGGGGGAGGCGGAGGGGCAGAAAGAGCCAAAGAGGGAGGGAGGGAGGGAAAGAGAGGGAGGGAGGGAGAGAGAGAGAGAGAGAGAGAGAGAGAGAGAGTGGCAGAGAGAGCTGTACAGTACAGTATAGTACAGTATAGTGCTGCACAGTGTCCTCAGGTGCTGCACAGCTCTAATGAGGCCATTCTTACCCGTAGCTTGTGACTTTGTGTGCTCACCACCTTCCCCTGCTGCACCACGTCCACTGGACACTCATTTATAGAGCAGTCCGCCTTGTGCCTGAGCCAGTCCTCATAACCCTGGGAGAGGTGGAATGCAAGGGAAGAGAGGAAAGAGAGAGAGAGAGAGAGAGGTCGGAGAAGAAACAGAATATAGATTAGAGTGCAGAGAGAAATGGCGACAGAATGCAGCGAGAGCGAACAAGAGTCCAAGAGTGAGTGAGAGTGTGAGCGAGTGAGTGAGTGAGAGAGAGAGAGAGAGAGGGGGGGAGGGCGGATGGGGGGAGAGGGTGAGAGAGAGAGAAAGAGTGAGAGGGTGAAAGTCGTACGCGGTAATTAATTAGCGCCGTGTTCCCCGCGCTTTGTGACCCGTTTCCTGGATCTCAAGCCAACATGTCATGTTTTAGATTTATGTCCCAATAAAGTCCGGGCTTCCTTTGGCCAGGAGAGCTTCATCTATCACTGATAGTATCCCATCCCTCAGTACCGCCATGCAGCGAGGGAGGAAGCCTCCCTCGAGGGCGCCGGATACTCCGCCAGAGCGATTAACACAGGAGACCATTCATTATCATATTTCTCACATCGCCAGACATATTCAATAGTGTGTCCTCTGCACTGAGAGAGGAATGTACATGTGGGTTGCAGGGCACGGTAGAACAAGCATGTGTGTGTGAGTTTCTTTGCGTGGACGTGTGTGTGTTTGTGTGTGTGTGTGTGTGTGTGTGTGTGTGTGTGTGTGTGTGTGTGTGTGTGTGTGTGTGTATTTACGCATATATGCATGCCTATGGAAGCACATTATAGACATACACATTGTGTATGCGGCTAAGCACAAGGGGTTATTGCCGTGGGCAAAATGTCCTGGAGGTGTTAGTGGGTATGTGTGTGTGTGTGTGTGTGTGTGTGTGTGTGTGTGTGTGTGTGTGTGTGTGTGTGTGTGTGTGTGTGTGTGTGTGTGTGTGTTTGAGTGTGTTAGTGATGTGTCGTTCATGAGTGATTCGTTCATAAGAATCGAATCATTAGCGAGACTTGTGAACAATTCGTTCAAATCCCTGAAATGTGTCGTTCACGCTTTCGTTCACACCCGTCCCCTACCCCTAATGCTCGCGCTATGAACGGTGAGCGTGAATGAATCCTTTGAACGGATCATTACCGTGAACGTGAACGAAATGATTCGTTCACTGAAATGAACAGGATTTCCCATAAGAGTGTGTCCTACCTGTTTTATGGAGGTGACGGTGATAACGAAGAAAAGGGGCAGTCCACTGGTGATGGGACTGGTGGGGGTGTCGATCATAAGCTGCAACGCAGAGAAGGGAGGGAGGCAGGTGGAGGGTGAAGACAGAGAATGGAAAGAAGAGAAGCACCCTGGTACATCTGACAAAGCCTCGTACACAACATAACCAAATAACCAGTGAACTTATTCGTTTACACACCATATTTATGCCATAAATACAGCAGCTACTGTAGATGCATACACAGTGTGGAACAACTCTGTGTTCATTTAACTCTGGCAGTGTACAAATGTAACCAAATAAACCCATTATATGGATCAATTTTTTACACTTTCCAAGTTAATAAAATAAAATAAAAATAAAACCATACAGTAGGTTCGAAGTGGAGCTGTGAATTTGAGCAGCTATACCCTGTGTGTGCGTGTGTCTAGGCCAAGCAACATTGGCCCTCTCAATCTGATCAAACTGATCTGGCAAAGGGATCTGGGTATGGATATTGAAGATGAACATTGGGAAGGACTGGGAAGGAATAGCAAATGCAGGAGTTGGGATCAGAGAAGCAGTGGGAAATGTATTCAGTATAAAATAATTCATAGATATTACTACACACCGACTAGATTACAGAAAATGGGAATTTCAGAGAGCAATATATCTATACTATAATTATGCGAATGTCTGTCTGAGTGAGTGAGTGAGTGAGTGAGTGTCTGTCTGTCTGAAACAGCGTTTCTCCTCGGTGGCTGGAGCAATTGCTCTGAAATCGCATCACCATAAGCATATGAACACACCTGACATAACTGTGAAGCCCGTTTGTCACTTTCACAAATCGTATGCTGTATATTAGCATTTTTATGCTGTATCTATATCTATTTAGCCTACAGTACCTTTTGTGACCACACATGTTAAGGGAGGGGCGCTGTTGTTCAGGCCATGCACAATCACACACAAACCCACACACACACACACACACACACACACACACACACGGGGGGGGGGGGGGGGGGGGGAGTGTGTGTGTGTGTGCAGGCGGGCGGGCTGGGGGGGGGGGACAGTATCTCTGTAGCCATTAAACGAAACGGGTTTCTTACATTGATGCTCCTACATCATGCAAGCACCAGTTAAAGTTACTTTCCATCCCTCATATACTGTGTGCACAGTGCACATCCCATAACCCACACACTGCACATCATTTTGGAGCTCATATCTTTGAACGGGTAAGGGCTAGTGTTTGAAATGCAAAGAAGAAGCTGGCACATATATCCATATGATTTGGGAATGTCGCATGGTGTACCCTTTCTGGTGTAAAATCCTTGAATATTTATCGAAATGGGTGGGACTCACCCTGCCACCACTACCACTGCTCTGTCTTTTAGGAGAAAGGACAGTGGTCCCTGGTCTAAATAAAAAGGAATTCTCAATAGTAAATGTTGGACTTGTCACAGCAGCCAGAATTCTGCTGTGGAACTGGAAATTGCCAAGAATGCCTGCGTTCAAAGAGTGGAATGAGGAAATGATCAAAATTACATCTTATGAATACATGCTGGGAAGAGTGAATGGTATGGGAAAAATGTAAGATATATGGGATAGGTTTATAATGTATATGAATCTTATATGAAGATGTTTCCTACTTTTATTTATATTTATTTTTGTAAAATCTTGGACTGACTGTATCTGTATTTTTTGTTGTGCTGCACTGTATCATAAACACATTTTGTACTAAGAAAAATAAAACAAAAAACATTTTAATTACAAAAGAAAAAATTATAATAATCCGGCCACGCACCGTTGTACTAATGAAACATAACTCCGGCCACACACCGCTGTACTAAAGAAACATAACTCCCGGCCACAGTGTGCGTGTGTCTAGGCTGCACAACAGTGCCCTTCTGGTCACCCAGCGGTATTGCAGCAGTTCATTCTCATGGAGACAGGGTTGAAGACAGGGAGACACACAAAGCTAACCGCTCCAAAAAGAACACTGAGCAGATTATTCTCACTGTGACTTCACAACTGGCACAACAAAGAGAGAGCATTACGGTCTTCAGCACACTCACCTGGACCAAGAAGATGCCCAGGAAGTAGAAGTTTGCGATTCGTCTGAACTGCTCAAACAGGTTTTTGGGAATGAAGTTCCAGAAGGTGTACTGTTTGAACAAAAAAGATTTAATCACAAACAGGAAATAGAACCAGAAGGTGGAATAATGATACTTGTTAGTCCAAGACAGCTATTAATACAGGGTTATGACATGTGTGTCACGGTGTCATCTGGAGGACGCCGTGGCCGTCAGACAGACTGGATGCTTGTCTGATTCCGTCCGGAGATGAATGGTGTTTACGATAACCAATGTCATGTCATTGACCTAGTGATTCGGAAGCAGCTGATGCGGTTGCCTTTAGTACTGTCAAGAGCAATGGAGCTGCCAGGCACACTCACCTTGGAGGAGACAATGTGGTTATCGGGGTACCGCTGAGGGATGTAGGCCTCAGCCCCCGGAGGGGGCTCCTTGTGACCGATGTACACTGTCCGATTGTCCACCCAAATCTCCTCCCCCACACACTGAGAGAGAGAGAGAGAGAGAGAGAGAGAGAGAGAGAGAGAGAGAGAGAGAGAGAGAGAGAGAGAGAGAGAGAGAGAGAGAATGAGAATGTGGGGTTACTTCACACCTTCCAATCAGTGTTGCTCTGTCACAACTCATAACCTACATTCTATTATTATACAGTAACCAACACAGGAATGCAGCTCACACAGATTACCAACATACTGTGCATGAATGCCTCCTGGCAGTGCCTGGCACTCTAGTCTACTATCATCATTTTGCAGAATTTCGATTACTATTTTATACAGCAAATACATTCTCTTTATTGAAGGTTTACAATGATATGATTAAACAACAACACAATACCAACAACAACAAAAAAATACATAAAACAATAAACAAAGACAAAGAAAGATTAAAAGAACTAAACATAATAAAACAGTTATATAACATTTTTGCATCACGTCTCTCCTTTGTTGAATTTATATAACGATTTTTCCAATCTTTTTTGAAAGATGGGAAGACATGGCTGTTGCATGTGTATGGCTGATTGAATCTTTGATTTGTTTACTTTTAATTTGGGGTGTGATGAAGTATCAAATTTCCAGGTAAACTCCCTCCATCTCTTTGATTGAGTATTTGTCTGATGTATTTCCCACATGTCAAACCACATCTACTACGACAGTGTTTCTTAAATGGGGGTATGTGTACCCCTAGGGGTACGCAGAGGTACTGCAGGGGGTACTCAGAAAATGAATTAGAAGAAGAAAAAACATTTAGTGTTATGTTTAATGATGACACTTGGAGCCTGATAGATGCTAATAGCCCAAATTACATGGTACCAGGCAACTGGGATGTGTTTGTTATTGACATGAAAACTGGACTGAAATGTTATGGCCACAGTGTTGAAAATAAATCTGTTCAGGAGGCACAGTTTGAAACTCTCACTCCCTTTCTTATTTTTTGTGGTGTTATATTTTTGAAAAGGGGGTTTAACATAGCATCATATACCAATAGTTAGGGTTTTAAGTTGTATAAGGAAAATGTTGTTGGGTAAAGGGGTTACTTGGATTCAAAAATCAGGGAAAGGAGGTACTCAAGCCAAAAAAGATTGAGAAACACTGTACTACGATATCCTCACCCAGCTCTTTTTCACCATTTATTCTTAAGTTGAATCCTTTTTTGATTCTATCAAACAGGTGTACAACATAGACACAGCTCTGGGTATAACTTCACCATATGCCTGTATAAAGAGTTTTATTATAAGATGTATTTCATCCTCAGCGTTTCATTGTTTTTCTTTTTCTTGTAATAATCTCTCATTCCGTAAACATCTATCTAAATGAATGTTTTGAGGATTTAGAAAACACATACGATTTGACAAAACATTTCATAGATTACTATTGATACTGTATATGTTTAATGCATAAATGTATGCTGTTTGTATTATATAAATACTTTCAACATTTAGTGAGTGAGTGTGTGTGTGTGTGTGTGTGTGTGTGTGTGTGTGTGTGTGTGTGTGTGTGTGTGTGTGTGTGTGTGTGTGTGTGTGTGTGTGTGTGTGTGTGTGTGTGTGTGTGTGTCACCATTTCTCAGCATCCATCAAGTCAAACAAATTCCTCATGCATTTATACAGACATACCGATTCTCACTCCCTCCTTTAATTGTGATGATCCCAAAAAGCAGAATGTTACATAAGACATCGCTAAACCACTTTTGCCACAACTCTGATCCTACTTCAAGGGCTTGAAAGTCGAGTGTAGTATGAATGTGTTTGTTGGTGTGTGTAGGTGGGCTCAGCTCTGAGGCATCACAGCATGGAGTTGCCGTTTATCTTTCACACTTAAACCCTAAACTCCCCCCCCCAGCATCTTCTTTCCCTTCTATTTTACTGCATAGTTTACAAACATTTGTTGTTTTTCATGTGCAAAAAAAAGGTCACCCTCTAGCGCGACCTTGTCGCCCTGAGGCATCTTACTAGTATTATAATTATAAGAGCAGGTGATGATAGAGACAATAACAAAGTAGCAACATGCACATGCCAGGAGTCGTTCTAGGTAGATGCAGAACTAAACAAACAACCAAATCTAGAGAATTTTAAATCAGACCTCCTCAGGAAATCCAATGAGGACTGAGGAGGAGCATAACGCTATGAACGGCACAACTGGGTGCTGATTAAAAGACAATTAATTTAACAGTATGCAGTGTCTGAGATAATATGATGGCATTCAACACTGTCTTGAGAAAGATTCAAATTCAGGATATTGGAATATATAGGTCAAGTGAGCCACCCGGAGACTGGTGTTGATAGGATGGATGATGGTTTGGATATCAGATCATACATAAGCATTTATTTTGGCAGCTGTTGTTGTGTCATGCCCTCGCCATTACATCAAGTTGAATGTACCCAGAAGAACGCTGTACAACCAATCTCCCCATGCATCAGGCTCACAGAAGCACAATAATATCGATGGGGTCATTACATAATACATACCATATTACCATTTCACCAAAAGATATCATATGGCACAGAATAATCACAGGGAGCAACTAATACATTGAGAAAGTTATAGCTGCTGTGCAGCAATGGGACCTCGGACAGGCACTGGCATTTTGAGCAGGTAGAAATGAGAAAAACTGCAAAGGGTCATGGAAGACAAATACAAGAGGGTTGATCATTCTGATCATTAAACCTTTTTCATACATCTCCAATTTCACTACATGTAGTCGGGGGCGTTAGGGATATTTCGCGCTAATGAGTCTAAAAGTGTAAAATTTTGCACAGGGCATGCTCTAATGATTTAGCTAGGGCGCCCGAGTTGGCGACCTTCGGGGTCGCCACAGTGGCCAAATCAAGTTGGGCTCCTATTGACTTTCTATACGTCGCCACAGCGACCAAATCAAGTTGGGCTCCTATTGACTTTCTATACAGGAGGAAAATACCCAGAAAAACATTTTTTTTTCTGGGTATTCAAGTAGGACGTGAGGGGTCCAACTAGGGGTTTGTCCTGATGCTGAATCCATTGCAAGCATTTGTTTTGCACAAAAAACATTCCTTGGGCTATAAATGGCCTCAGAAAACGATGCATGTATGGGTGATTCATGTTAGTCAGAGGCCTTAGGGTTTTTTTCTCGTGCTAATCAATCTAAAAGCGCCAAATTTTGCACAGATGTAGCCCAGGGCATGCTCTAATGATTTAGCTAGGGCGCCCGAGTCGGCGACCTTCGGGGTCGCCACAGCTCCAGAAAACACCCAGAAAACTCTGAAAAGTGATAACTCATCACTTTTCATCACTAAACCATCGTTTTCTGGGGCCATTTATAGCCCAAGGAATGTTCTTTGTGCAAAACAAATGCTTGCAATGGATTCAGCATCAGGACAAACCCCTAGTTAGACCCCTCACATCCTACTTAAATACCCAGAAAAAAGGGTTTTTCTGGGTATTTTCCTCCTCCTATAGAAAGTCGATGGGAGCCCAACTTGATTTGGCCGCCGTGGCGACCCTGAAGGTCGCTAACTCGGGCGCCCTAGCTAAATCATTAGAGCATGCCCTGGGCTACATCTGTGCAATATTGGCTCTTTTAGACTCATTAGCAAGGAATTACCATGTCATCTCTCTAACGCCCCCGACTAATGTTGTTGTTATTTAGTTACCCAAGCGGTGCTACCCACGCACTGAGTTGGCAGTGCGCACAGTGTGTGCACTGAGCTACCGGTATCTAGAGCAGTGGTTCTCAAACTTTTTCATGTCAAGGACCCCCAAATTGACACTTATTAGCCAACGGACCCCCAGTTGAAAAGCTATGCCAGGGACCCCATAAGAGAAGATTATTACGGCTCTAGCAGTGATTCTCAACCACTTTAATTTCAAGGACCCCCAGTTTGACATGCATTAGGGCCCAGTGTTTCTCAACCTTTTTTCTGCCAGGGTACACTTTTCATAACCAAAAGATCAATTAATGGCATTTCTCTCTCTGGGATGCCAATTTATATTGTAAAATCAATGTTAATTTAACTCTGAAAGTGTACAAATGGAACCTGTTAGGGTCCATTTGGTTCAATTTGTACACTCTCTGAGTTACATACCATAAGGGTCCATTTGGTTCCTAACTATCATTTAGCTGGGGACCCCCTGGAATTCCCTCAAGGACCCCTGGGGGTCCCCGGACCCCACTTTGGACACACAACTGCCTAGTGTTCAATACATGAAATATAACCAAGCATATTGAAGCACATTGTTGAGGGAATCTTCTGCATGGTACTTTCACCTCCTCACCGTATCGTGCATTTCTTAAAGGACCAGGTCACCTCTGGGACAACCAGATCTTATTTTATTGTTGTGTGGGACACGATCAACACAATCCTGAGTTATTTGTTGTGTTCAATCTGTGTTTTTAGATATTTTAGTATTTCAGACGATTTCAGCATGCTACAACTGGTCATATGATGCAAAATGCATCATATGACCAGTTGTAGCATGCTGAAATACTAACATATCTAAAAACACAGATTGAACACAAAAAATAATTCAGGATTGTGTTGATCGTGTCCCACACAACAATAAAATAAGATCTGGTTGTCCCAGAGGTGACCTGGTCCTTTAAGCTGTTACATGCCAGTATAAAACTCATTTACACGCCTCAGTTGACATTATTTTATCAGATACATCTGACTAATTGAAATCTTGCTAGTCTTTGTGATCATCAATGAGGGATGGTCATCACATCACATATTAGTGGGGGCGGCATAGCTCAGGGGTAGAGAAACCGTTATTAGAGCACGAAGGGTTCCCGAAAGGGTTCCCAGGTCGAATCCGGGCTCCCCCTGAGTTAATGTCGAAGAGTCCTTGAGCAAGATTCTGAACCCCTAGTTGCTCCCGGTGAGTAGGTTGGTGCCTTGCATGGTTTCCTCCACCACCGGTGTATGAATGTGGGTGTGAATGGGTGAATGTAATGCACAATCTATGTAAAGCGCCTTGGATAAAAGCGCTATATAAATGCACCATTTACCATTTTAATTAAACAGACCTGGTGGGCAGGTTTTGAATGGGGCCCTCCAAGAAACGTCAAAAGGCAGCAAGTCGACAATATTCAGTTATTTGTTTCCAGTTGGCTTTCCCTGTGCCTCCAAAGGCTTTAGCCTGAGTGGGCAGTGTATGAGCACAGCGCTTGGCAGAGTACTGTGCCTGACACAGCTCAACGCATAAGCGTTGACCATTAGCAGAATGTTCTGCAACAAACATTTCAGTGGAAACAGTGTTCTTGCATAGAATTTCTGCAGAATGAGTTGCTTTGTAGCTTACATTGAATCTTGTATTATCTATTCTAGCAGATGATGCAGCGACAATTATTTAAGAAAGACATCTCAGTAACCTGGATTTCCTGATGTAATTAGAATCAGAGAAACTAGGCTTATTAGGCCTATATCTATACTGTAGTTCAGTTGTTAAACACATGAATACTGAAGCTCGCCAGTGTCAAATAACTGACCGAGCCTAGTTTGAAAACGAAAGCCACTGGAGACCATGAGCTCAGTTTGTACACTCAGCCACACTGATCACCAGGCATTTGGCAGCCAGGTAAAAATAGACATCAAGCCAATGGACTGGCCGACTTGAGCTTACTCCAAAACAACATGACCCAGAGAGACAGATAAAGAGACAGAAGAGTTGTGAAAGGAAGGAAGGAAGGAAGGAAGGAAGGAAGGAAGGAAGGAAGGAAGAAAGAAAGAAAGAATAACCAAATGAGATGGGTACTTAAAGGAGCTATAGTCAACTTTTTCATTGTAGGTGTACATCCTAGTCTACAGACTAGGATGTAAACAAAGTACGGGCCCTGTAAATGTAAACAAAGGGCCAAAATGATTATTTTATCATTATTTTACGCTTTTTGTGGTCATTTTTTAATTGAAACATATATGAAGCTTATTTTTTTATAAAATATTTTCGAAACATTATTTTTATTTTAGCATCCGTTTTTCAAGAAAAAGTTGACTATAGCTCCTTTAAGTTTCATGAGAGAAAAACAGACTGGCGCAATAAAGATCCGTTAAGAAATGAGACTCAAGAGAAACGGACAGACAGGTGGAGGCTGAGAGACACTGTTGAGAAAAATCACACCCGTGTGAAGTGGAGCTGTGTGTGTGTGTGTGTGTGTGTGTGTGTGTGTGTGTGTGTGTGTGTGTGTGTGTGTGTGTGTGTGTGTGTGGATCATGTGTACCGATTTTTGTGACATTTGAAGAAAATATGTAGGAAAAGGAGCAAAAAGTGTGTTTTGGAGAAAATTCAAGATGGCGGAAAATCTATCATGGCGCAAATGGGCGTGGCCTATATGGGGAGATGCGTCATGACCCAAGGAATCCAGGGAAAAAATATTTTTAATTTTCCGACCTACGGTTCAAGAGTTACAGGCCAAAACGTAAAGTGGGGTGTTATAGCGCCACCATGAGGCCAAATGACACAATTATTTTTTATTTAATCCTTGAAATCATTATGAACCTCCTCTCCAAGTCTTGAAACTGTAGCCCCTGTGGTTTGCGAGAGACAAATAATTGAATGTGAGTTTTTGCGATTCCCATTCTAAGTCAATGGGGAAAATTAATTCACTAATAAATTAATATCAATTAAACTATAGAACCTTTCTCTTAGAAAAGTAATAGCCCACGATTCCCGAGTAAGCCGGTCGATTTGACATATGGCGCGAGTGTTTGGTGGCAAAACTGTGGGACTAGTGGCGTGCCGAAGTTTAGGAAGTCAGGCTACATACACACACACAGACACACAGACACACAGACAGACAGACCCACACAGCCACGTATAGGGAGCTGCACACAGCTCCAAAAAACAGAGACAGTAATAGCTAACATGATGACAGGATGATCTATGAGTCACAGCGAGAACAGAGTTAAGGAGATATGAGAGACATGCTTCAAAGCAACACCCTATATACCATCTTAGCCTAGATGGTTGTGTGTTTGTGCATGTGCACCGGTCAGTCGGTCAGACCAGCACTTTGGGAGAAAAAAATAAATATCCATGTTCTACCTCTGTGACAAGTGACAGAGGGAGAGAGAGAGAGAGAAGGGGAGGGGTGAAAGCTTGTGTAGAGACTGGTTTTGTGGAGATGCTATACTATTCCAGAGTAGATGTTAGGCCAAAAGGACATGTCTATAAAATTGCACATGCAAAGTCAACCTTGTAGCTAACCAGCCGGTTTACGGTTTCTATCATCCACTGCCTACCCCCCCCCCCCCCCCCACCCCCTTACTCTCCTCCTTCCATTCACATACGCTTGTCTTTCTCTGTTCCACTCTCTTCACTTCTCCTCAGATCTTCCTGGCACAGTGTGCTCCTGACGACAATGTGACTGCGGGAGAGGAGAGGTACGGAAACAGAGAGAGAGAGAGACAGAGAGAGAGAAAGCTTTGTGGTCTACAGCTATCTGATCATTAATCCGCCCTGATCCGTATCAACCCCTGGCCCACTGTTCCCTCTCCATTTTGCTGCTCCATCAAACAGAGTGGCTGGCTGGTTGAACAAAGGGCATGGAGGCTTTTGTCTTTATTAATCACACTAAAATGGCCAGCGAGTGAAGATGCTGATGTTACATCATCACCTGCAACACAGGGAGGAAGTCAGCTTGTTTAGGATTTTCAGTCTACAGTTCATAAAAAAAATCCATTTAGGTGCCCATGCAGTATATAGGTAAAGTCATGTCCATGTAGGGAGGTGTGTATGTGTGTGTGGGTGTGTGGTTGTGTGTGTGCGTGTGCGTGTGCGCGCGTGCGACTGCCCCTACTCACGCGCATACAGTACCTAAGCATGTGAAGGGTGGTCCATGTCGTCATTCAGGATCCGTATGGATCGAAAGTAAGAAAAGTAAGAAAAAGGATAGAATGTTTTTCTGTCTTTCCAAACTAGCCTTGAGTATCCTGTATCTTTTCCCGGACTTCAGCAGCTCGAACAGCCCATGTTGTATGATCTACTGCACCTATTTTCCTTGCCCTGTAACCTGCTGTACTGTCTGTAGTGCCGGTCTTATCTTATCCTAGATTAGAAGCACATGGATCCAATGTGGACTCAAACTGCATTATTATGATCTACCAGTAGTTTGATTTTGATATTGACTTGTATTATTGCTTCTCTACATCTAGTAGTCCGGTTGAGATCTTACTGAACCTGCCTGCCATTTCATGGAGCTTTAATCTGAAACGAGAACATTCTTAACAATGAAAGCCTCAATTGGGAATTTAACCCCCCAACCCAACTGGTGCTATACTCTTTTAAGCTGCACAAGACCGATTACATACACTGACCACAAAGACATTCACCATCCGAGCAAACCATCATATCCCATGGTGTCTAGCTCATTACTAGCAAAGGGGATAATAAAGGTATCCACCATTAACTGGGCTGATTAAACGGTCCTGTCTGATCCCTCCACCACTATATCACACTGCCCTGCGGTGCCACAGACCATGTTAAGCAGGTATCCTTCATTAACCCACAAATTAAATTCCCTTGACTGGTTTCTACCTTAATGAAGTAGTCTCATTAAAGAGGCAGGGGACATGGAAACATATTCATGCTTACACAACACACAGATGTAAGTACTGTAACAAGAGTGCAACAGTCAGCGCCATGTTTTATACCGCCGCAGGTTCCAGAGGTAGAAATCCCATTAATTTCTCCATAGACGTCTCCGAAAATCCTTAAGAGTTTTAAGCTTGAACATTTATATAGTAACACGAGCTCCACCATTCAGAGACGTCACAGCTAAGCTAACACATTAGGAGTGTGGGTAGTGAAGCATTTCTCCATGACATCACAAATTAAACATGTTTTTCTTATAACTAGATTGCATACAGACATGTGGCTTCTACAGGAGCAAAAGTTGCATATTTATAGGCCTGTCACAATGATGAGGTACTCACAATTATTTTGCATAGTCTTCATAATCATTTCCAACACATTGTGAGCTTGTAGATCGGCTATTTCCACTATAAATGTGTAAAAAATAAAGTATAAATATGCCAGTCATTCCATGGTATATATTTCTGTTATTTGTCATATCTGTCATCACTTCAAAGCCAAACAGAAATATAATTTTTATTCATATGCTCCAGTGTTCAGCGACAAAAACACAATTAAATTGTTAATCGCAATTATTTGTGTGACAATTAATCGCCAGGTAAAATGTCATAATCGTGACAGCCCTACACAGTCTTCACTGGATTGTTACGACATAGCTGATAATAAAATCCTCTTATATTAACAAAACCAATCAGCGTGCCAGATGCCATTGCCATTAAGAGAAGGCATGCGCAAGCCGTCTCTGCCCATGGAGGAGCGACGTTGCCTTGGAATACATTTGATACACAGAATTATACACCTTGCTGGTTATAGAGAACTACTTTAAATTACTGCATTTGCATGTGGTCTGGATTAATTAAACAGAATCTGATGTGGTTATACAAAACGCAAATCAAACAACATTGTATTTGTCTTTGAGAAGCTTAACTGGCTGATAAGTCACAATTTCGTGGATTCGAGTAAAATTGTAATAACTATCACGTTCACAATCACAAGTTATTAATTCATAAGTGTTGCTTGCGCTGTTTAACACTACTGCCGCACTGATTATAGCCTAATGTTGGGCATTACCCAACGTTTGCTTCATAAGCTCTAGCCTTTGATTGCCTTTCAATAAAACCATATTTGATTGACATAAGTATCATCTACCCTGTAAATGTTACTGATTATAGCATAGGCTGTAAAAATGCTTGGACAGTGTTACGCCCACAGACTCTACAGATCATAAATAAAGTCTATTTTGTGCAATCCCTCATCTTTCTACATACTGTCCTGAAATGCAGCATAAATGCTATTGGTTAAGACAGAGCTGGGGGGTGGGTCAATACATGCTTTTGGTTGGGAGCTTGTCAGTCAAGCTCGTTGCCACCCTCCTACATACCCTACTTTATCATCTATACTATAATTTTGCGAATGTCTGTCTGAGTGAGTGTCTGTCTGTCTGTATGAAACAGCGTTTCTCCTCGGTGGCTGGAGCAATTGATCTGAAATCGCATCACCATCAGCATATGAACACACCTGACATAACTGTGAAGCCCGTTTGTCACTTTCACAAATCGTATGCTGTATAATAGCATTTTTATGGTGTATCTATATCTATTTAGCCTACAGTACCTTTTGTGACCACACATGTTAAGGGAGGGGCGCTGTTGTTCAGGCCATGCACAATCACACACAAACCCACACACACACACACACACACACACACACGGGGGGGGGGGGGGGGAGTGTGTGTGTGTGTGTGCAGGCGGGCAGGCGGGCGGGCGGGCGGGGGGGGGGGGTTAGCCATTAAACGAAACGGGTATTTCTTACATTGATGCTCCTACATATTATCATGCAAGCACCAGTTAAAGTTACTTTCCATCCCTCATATACTGTATGCACAGTGCACATCCCATAACCCACACACTGCACATCATTTTGGAGCTCATATCTTTGAATGGGTAAGGGCTAGTCAATTAAAAAAGAATGGGAACAGAATTTAAAAATATCATATCATGGTGATTGAAACAAACAACTGGGAGCATAACGTATTTATGACAATGTTTATTAAGTTAATACAATCAAGTGTAAAGTTTGGCAAAAACCCATCTACTTGAATAGAGTTATTGTTTCCGAGACCAGCAGTGGGGAAACTAGCGGCCATTCATATGAGCTGTCATTTCCTATACTGCCTCAATTTACAAGCCGAATGCTAACCCCTTGGATTATAGAGAATTTTATATTATTGTAATACGTACTTTATTTCCTGTGCAATGGATTAATAAAACTGAAGTGTGTAATTTGGAGCGAATGGCATCGTGTAGCACAAATTATCGTAAATGGTAAATGGTGCATTTATATTAGGGATGGTCCGATCAGGTTTTTTGGAACCGATCACCGAGCACCGATCACAAAAGTTTGATCACCCGATACCGATCAATCACCGATCCGATCAAGTTATTATTTATATATTATTTATATTTTCTAAATGTTAATGTTTTAACTTTAATTAATTAATTCACTCATGAATTAATTTATATATTTGCCTTATAGTTATTTACCAGCATTACTATGTATTTATTATCATAGCAGTAACTAATTATTCCTTCAGCACTGTGGAAATCAATAGGGATGCGGTATCGGTACTCGTGGTATCGGTACTCGACCCGATACAACCCTATTTTGCTGTACTCGTACTCGCCAGATACTTCTCACGGCAGCGCCCGATACTCTGCTGGGGCGTCACAAGGGGGAGAAAAGTGGGACTGAGTTACTAGGGCTCAAGGTGAAAGCCAGGGCCTTAATTATTTTATACTTTTGCTATTGAAAAATAGCAGATATGCAAGCTCACAGTGCCGCACTGCGAACGAGGCACCAGTGCTCCAACGATACAGCTGCGACCACTTAAAGGCATCAGCATCACGGCATGCCTTGTTGCGCTAAACTTACCTCTAAAGTTGAATCTCTTTCATATATCCTTCACCACCTCACGCAAATTGCAAAGTATAGGCTACTGTAGGTAAGTTAAACTTCCCACTAGAAAGCTGTGTGTGTGTGTTTGTTTGTTTGTCTCTGTCGCTCTTGTCTTGCAAGCTCGCTCTCTCGGTGAAGTGTGTGTCTGTCTGCAGGGACGTGCAGAGAAATTTTAGAGAGGCAGGGGCTGATATTTCTAGAAGGCCTTTTGGTGGACAATTCTCTTGAATGCAGCCTTCAGTTATGGTATGGAAAGGGCCCGGGGACATTTGCATTTTTTACCATAGTAAAAAAATGCATTCATGGACACTTTTTACAGACTGATCTGGCAGGGGCTCAAGCCCCCGTTGATGTCAAATTGTCAATGTGTGTACGTGCCTGCCTGCCAGTGTAGCACAGCTGAAAAAAGACGATTGATTGAAGAGAATAGAGATTCTGTGGGCTTCGCCACCTAGTGGTGGAAGAAATTACCTCTGGGAACTCAGATTGCTGTGGGCTAAATCAATGAATGCATTTCTGAGAATACCAGAAAAAAATAATAATTTGACATTATGTTATAGTTGCGGAAATTGGATAATATATTTTTTTAGAGGAAAAAAAAAAGCGTAATTTAAATACATTTTGTATTATTAATTGTACTCGTATCGGTACTCGGTATCGGCGAGTACTCAACATGAAGTACTTGTACTCGTACTCGGTCAGCAAAAAAGTGGTATCGGGACATCCCTAGAAATCAATACCCCAAAATGGCCTCAAGTGGGCATACTGAACGGCTGGTTGATCGGATGCACCGATTGGATTGGATCGGTGAATTTACCTTTTGATCTAAACCACCGATTACCGCCGATCACGCTTTGATCGGCCCGATCCGATCCATTGCCGATTGATCGGTAACATCTCTAATTTATATAGCGCCTTCCAAGGTGCTTTACATTGTGCATTACATTCACCCATTCACACACACATTCACACACTGATGGCGGAGGAAATCATGCAAGGCACAAACCAGCTCACCGGGAGCAACTAGGGGTTCAGTGTCTTGCCCAAGGACACTTGGACATGTAGACAGGAGGAGCCGGGATTTGAACCACTGACCTACGGATCATTAGCCAACAGCTGCCCCATCGTCCACACTGAACACCAGGTCCACTCTAGCAAACCAAATTTGGATAGCGTGTGGTTTTAGAATCCGCTATGCACTTTCCTATATGTGAGAGGGCAAGATAGCAATTTTGGGGAAATCTCGCTATTTCTACATCCCATCATTTCGACTAAGGGAGTCGGCAGTTTAGCTACTCACAAGTGTCATGGTTACTAAGGTTAGGGTTAGGGTTAGGCCTAGGCATAGCGGTTAACTCTCCTACTGCCAGATTATTTATTTATTTATTGGGTCTGGTGCCATCAAAAAGCGGCTTACCTTTGCGACGTTATAGTAGATAGACAGACATTTATTTATTTATTTTTTTTTTTTTTTTTGATTGTGCAATAGTGCACTTTGGTCTGCCAGGCAGCAGAGGGCGGCGTCATGCGAGAATGAATGTGAATTTGCCTGTTATGTGTTGCCGTACATTCAGACCAGTCACTGGCCACAGAGCCTTACAGCCAGAGGAAATCAACAAGGAAGTGAATTGGTCTCCGTTGATGTTAACGCATAATGGATTTTTTACACCATCACCGCGGAAAATGTGTTTACACTACACGGCGGCGCGACCCCTCATCAGCTTCAACAAGGTAAACGAACGAACGCGAACGAGCGCCGTATTGGCGCGGAGGTCTCTTGAGAATTGGGGCGAACAGGAACGTCCAAAGCAGTATAAGAGTTAACATTCACCCACATCGGCAGGTTAGCTACTCACCCGCGTCGGCAGGTTAGCTTTTCACCAGCTTAACATTCACCTGTGTCAAAAGAATGAACCGCCGAACAGATGCTATGTCGCAATATCGACACGCTCCCGCAATTTTAGGGTTAGCGCAACAACACGCCCATGGACACACCTCCAGGTGCAAATAACAGAGTCTGTATAATGTATAGCGGGTAATGTGGACATAAGAAGCCCTTTTGGGGACAGCACCAGCTGCTTTACGTGTAATTAACGGATAGTGGGATAGCACAGGACGGAAAATAGGGCCCTAAGTAGGAAAGATATTGTCATTACCAACTTCCTCATCATCACCACATAACATAGTATGATGGTGTGTTGTTGTGCTATTGGCTCAGTGCTCAGTGCTCAATGCTCATCAATGATAGCTTACTACTGAAATGTGGCTGAAAGCAATAAAGGCCAATCATAACAATATATATATATTTTGTTACATACATTTAAGAAAGACTATTCAAAATCTATATTAAGAAAGAGATTGTTTTCTTTGGTCTACTGGCTGCATGCACAAAAGGTTTGGCACTGATCTGTCCAGTGGTTTGCAAGACAAGTTTGGATTTCAAAGACACATGGTAGAGATAATAAGCAAGACACATGACTCACAGTTCTGTAAACCCTAGAAAGGCTCTTACTTCAGTGCATGGCTGAATCATTCTGCGAAAGGTTTTCAGCAAGCAACACAGTCATAGGTCTTCAACAGGGGGTACGGGACCCCTAGGGCCCTACGGGGTCCTCAGACTTACTACAGGGGGTCCTCCAAATCTTCCAATCCTTTTTACATTAACATCTCTTGAACCCTAGTGTCCATATTCTAAGAACTGTAACCAGAAATAGCAGATCTACAAGCTCACAACGCCTCGCGCTGCGAGGCGTTGTGAGTTTGTAGATCGGCTATTTTCGGCAAAGAGGTTTCGTGTAGAGGAGAAAGGGAGCAGACTAAGTACAGAGTAAAAGGTCAAGTTTATTAGGTAATGACGGCTTAAGTGGTTAAATATGAAAACAAATTGACATGAATCCAAAATACACTGATGATTGTGGTGTCAAACGATGAAACTATATGGAATCTATGATAAGGTTGTGGGGGTCCCTGCTTCATCTGTCTCCAACTAAGGGGTCCTTGGCCTGAAAACTTTGAAGACCCCTGCTTTAGGCCCTCTCAGAACTCCCTCCCTGACACCGTCTCAGATCAGAGGCAAAGCTCAGACAGACCTATATCTCACACCTCATATTCTGAGCTGTTTACAGTATACCAGACTCATTATTAATCCATATTGTATACATATAGAGCAGACATGATTAGAAGAGGGGAAGGATTAGCCTTAGGTCATGAAAAGAATGTTCATGTCGCCGGTGCCAATCAAAACCTCATTATCACTGGCCATTATTTAAAAGGTCAGATGATGTGCTTTAGATTAAAGGACACGTTATTGCCCTAATTAGCCATCGCTCATTTTTACTGTGAACCCCTTCCACAACTTCCACACAAACACACACACACCATACTTCTTATCAGAATGATGACATCATGCAGTGTTATGAGAGCGCCTGCATAGCACCGGTCTGAGGCATCACATCAGAGCTATTATTACCAGATTATAAAAGGCAAGAAACAGGAGGAGGGACTGAAGTCAGTGGTCACACATAAACCAACGCACCTGCCAGACCATTAAGTTAACACGTACAGTACACATCTGGTCAAAGCACAGGAAGATCATTTACAGATGAGAAATGCATTCTCTGTTTGATTCTCTTACTGTCCTCTTGGCCTGTGCTGTTGAGTTAGCAGAACACACACATACTTAAAGGAGGACTTCACCACTTTTCAACCAATCTTCATATAATAGGTCCTCGCTAATGTTCATGATAAAATATAAAAAAATAATTCTACTCAGTCTGGGTCTCATAGGAGAGTACGTTGTGGGGCAGCAGTGGGTCAAATCCTTCCACCGGTGACATCATCAATGGGAAATGCAAGCTAATAGAAACTGCATACTTTCTATTCCTGAAAAGTTGCAATGTTAAAATCTTTTTTCTTTCTTTTTTTTCAAAAATATTGTTTAAAAAAGATCTGTCAAACGATTATGTCACCGGTGGAAGGATTTGACAGCTCTCCTATGAGACAGAGACCCAGAGTAGATTTTTTTTTAGCTATTTTATTATGAACATTAGTAAGGGCCTATTATATGAAGACAGGTTGAAAAGTGGTGAAGTCCTCCTTTAAAGACAGGCTTAGAACTGGCCAAAAGTTACACGATTATTCCCTTAAAAAAACACAGGTTCAAACTTCAAACCATTTTTAAATCTATTTGTGTGAAATATCTCCATAGAAGGAAATATACTTATTACTTATTTCAACATTATAAACAAAATATCTACATATACTGTGCCTTCAAATAACAAATAAACAACTGAAACAAATTCAACAAGAATTGACACACAGTCAATATAAAATCTGTGGATTGGTGTGTTGACGTTAGTGTAAAAAAAAGTTTGAAAAACATTTTTTTTTTGAAAAAAAAAAAAGTTTGGGTCCAAAAATGTGTTAAAAAATCGACCTGATGGTGGCGCTATATGGGACAGATCCATGTCGATGAGATAAGTGTAGACATACTGTGTAGCGATTTGTGTGATTTTAGGGCAAAAACTGTAGGAGCAGTATTCAAAAATGTGTTTTAAAAAATTTGGCGGGGGTCCCTGGAGCTGCGGGGGTCCCTGGAAGGGTGGAGGTTGTGGATTGGCAGACAAGGATTGTGTGTGGAAAATTTCACATGGATAGGGGCAAAAAAGTGTGATGTGACGTGACAGACAGACTGACGGACAGACAGACAGGCGGTGGAGGTTTTCATAGTAACTGCGACCTGACGGTCGCAATTATAATCATTAGTATTGTTTATTTTAATTATTATTATTAAGGAACTCTAGAAATCTCAGTTGGAACTGTTACCCCAGTGACCCGATGCTGGATAAGCGGTTGAAGATGGATGGATGGATGGATGGATTATTTTAGAGTAAGCTACTTTATTTACCATTATTGTGTACTCCGCCACATGGGGAGCAATCTTCAATTCAATCTTCAATTCAAAGAAGCTTTATTGGCATGAGAACACAAACGTTTACACAGTGGTGGAAAAAGTACCTACATTTTTATAATTAAGTAAAAGTATCAATTCTGCAATGTAGAATCACTCTGTTACAAGTAAAAGTCCAGAATTAAAAATGTACTTGAGTAAAAGTACAAAAGTATTGGTATCCAAATGTACTTAAAGTACCAAAAGTAAAAGTACAAAATGTTTGAAAATAGCAGATCTACAAGCTCACAACGCGTCGCACCGCAATGCGTTGTGAGCTTGTAGATCGTCTATTTTCAAATAGCCTTGGTATAACATAGGGCTAAAGTGGTTTATGTATGTTTTAAACTTTAGTTAAAGGAGCTATAGTCAACTTTTTCATTGTAGGTGTACATCCTAGTCTACAGACTAGGATGTAAACAAAGTACGGGCCCTGTAAATGTAAACAAAGGGCCAAAATGATTATTTTATCATTATTTTACGCTTTTTGTGGTCATTTTTTAATTGAAACACATATATGAAGCTTATTTTTTTATAAAATATTTTCGAAACATTATTTTTATTTTAGCATCCGTTTTTCAAGAAAAAGTTGACTATAGCTCCTTTAAAGTTAGATAAAGTACTATGTTCTATCCGTCTGTCTTTCAATGTTATATGAGATACTTAAAGTGTGGTTCCTGTGGAAATAAGCCACGGCTTTCTAGGATCTCCTTTTAGTTGACCTTGTACCAGTGATTTGTACTGTCATGAAACTGTACTTTTTTCTATTGCAAACTTCTAATAAATTCTTCAATCAATCAATCAGTTATTGCTTTGTAGATTAGCATTATTGGGCTAAATGTAAAGACGCTACGCTGCGCCAACCGTGAATTCAACACAATCTGCTGTTGAGCAGTTTAACCAATTTGCTACGTACGAAACGGTCAGATTACAAAGATAAATTGCTTAGTGAAGGCTCACGGATGTCACCATAGGGTACGCTCCAGCAGAATGTCCCGTAATGATCGTATTATTTAAAGAGGAGCATTTTAATCCGATCGGTCGTCGTTTCCTTAAAAAGGTATTAATGTATCTAAGTGCAGTACACCTCGCAACCGATGGGGTCGCATGGCTGAAAAACAACAGAAAATGACGTCTGATCGGATTAAAATGCTGTTTATTAAACAATACGAAAGATACGGGTAATTCTGCTTGAGCGTACCATACTGTGACATCTGTGAGACTTCAGTAAGCACTTTATCTTTGAAATAAGAACGTTTTTGTAGACGTACGTAGCAAATAGGTTTAACTGCTCAACACGAGGTTGAAGTGAATGTATTACGTGCGCAACAACGTAACATGCCTGCGTTAGCCTGCAGCTAGCGCTAGCTAGCGTTAGCCTGCAGCTAGCGCTAGCTAACGTTAGCCGTTAGCCACACATCCAGAATAGTCTAATAAGTCAATTTTCCAACGGCGAGTGAACGATTGCATTCCGAGTTGGGTCGCCGTTTTATTCCATGAGTAATTGTGTATAACATGCCTGCGTTAGCCTGCAGCTAGCGCTAGCTAGCGTTAGCCTGCAGCTAGCGCTAGCTAACGTTAGCGTTAGCCGTTAGCCACACATCCAGAATAGTCTATTAAGTCAATTTTCCAACGGCGAGTGAACGATTGCATTCCGTGTCCTTCATGGATGTTTTTCCCCCTGGCTGTCAATGTTTTTATTGTCCAAAAAGAAAACGTTCTGAACGTTAAAACTAGATAGTTTTACGATCATGACAATGTGACAAACGGAACGGATCCTTTTTTTCCAAACTCGAGAAGAAGAACAGCGTAGAGGCGGGATGTTCGCGAACGAATCGAGTCTTTTGAACGGCTCTTTGATATGAAAGATGGGATCCGGTTCGCAGTATAGGGAGCCGTTCCTTTCTAATGAACAACAGTGGTGGGAAAGGTACAACAATGTAGAAATACTCTGCCACACGTTGAAGTTTGGAATAAAAAATGTAGGCTACTTGAGTAAAAATATCAAAGTATTGGTATCAAAATGTAGTTAAAGTACTAATAGTAGCTAGAAAGTACTTTACATTATGCAAAATGTCCCATTTCACAATTTTTCCAATGAATAAAATGTAGGGAGAAAAAAACATTTGAAAATAGCAGATCTACAAGCTCACAGCTTGTAGATCGGCTATTTTCAAATGGCAGGTAGGCCTAGTATGTACCTATTATGTCCGAAATAAATGTATATAGGGTTAATGTATAAGTGATAATTATAATCAAAATCTACAAAGTAACTACAACTAGTGACTAGAATGAGCCAGTCTTTTGAACGGCTCTTTGAAAGGAACGGATCCCAGAGATTCGGCTCACTTCAAAGAGCCATAAATCCCATCTCTAGAACAGCGCCAGAACAGCGCAAGGCCGCTCCCAATCATGAAACTAGCTCGGTTACCATGTGACATGGGGACATCCAATAGGCAAATAGGTCGCCTAGGTCGCCTGAATGTCTCAGCACAATCGCACGTCTTTAATAAAATCTGTTTCACAGATTTAATAATATCCTATACCATAAAACTTCCTTTAAAGACCTTAATCCTTTATCTCAGTGCCCTGGTTGGTGCTAGAGTGAGAACTGAGAATGTGGCGTCTCTCATAGCAAATTCGAATGAATAATTTATTCGTAATTAATATGTTTTTTCCGAAAGGAATTAAAGGTCCCGAGTCCTGTCCAAAATATAGGACGGTTGTAATCAATGAATGATTGAAGAAAATAAACGCCTGGGCTAATAGCTTAGGTTTTACGGCATAAAGAATAGACATGCAACGCTCAGAGCATGCAAGCAAGCTGTCCTGTGATAAACATGGAACAACAATTATCTTTTCCTTAACATGAAATGGGAAATAATAATAAACAAACCATGTACTAACCAAAATCCGGAGTATTCCCAAAGGGGCTTTTTTTCCTCTGCGACTGAACTCTCTGCCAAATTCACCCATGGTTGTTGTGTTATCATTCACTCATTTCAGCATGACCTACATTTAATTTTCAATCAATGAAAGTGATGTTGTTTGACTCCTGTCCATCAAGCAGTGTATTCAGTGCAGAGGCCCATGCCAACACGAGAACAAGACAGCCTGCTACTTTAGTTTTCTCCCAATCTAGCTATTAATTTACAGAATGTCTGTCCGCCGTCTGACTGTCTGTCTGCATGCTGACATCACTGATACTAAACAGTGTCACCACCATGGTAACAATGCCCAATTGACATGACATCACTGAGTGACTGACATCACTGACTGACATCACTACAGTGCCCAAATTTGGAGATGACATCACAGACTGGCCTGGACAGTGGACACGGAACACCATATATGGGCATAAAAGAGTGCCAGCCAGACAGACAGATACAATGGGTATTGCACAAGTTGCTAGGGCTGTAATCTAGCCCTGTTTTAGGGATTCGAACTTCGGGGGGATTTTCCGAACGGACCATCGAACCTTCGATGGTTCGTTTGGTTCACCGAACCATCGAACGTACTGTACCTTTAACCAGCTAAAACAGTGTAGGAAATGTTTTAAATGCGCTGTTTTAACCATTGAAAACGCGTGGATGCGTGGCCGCATTAACACGTAGGCTAACACTTGGAAAATCCAACCCAATCGGAGAAAATGTTGCGCAGTTTGTTGACGAACAGGCTCAAAGTATAGCGGAGTTGCACGGATGATGATTAGACTTGGTGATTGCGTCGGAGCGTGTCGCGTTCGGGCTGAACTGGTCTCGATGTAACAACCCCAGAAATCGCATTATAGATCCTTTTGGGGGTTGCAATGAAATCCATCTTTGCTCATGCTTAATAGGAGAAAGGCTGTTTAATCTTTGGGTGCGTGGATGGCTGGGTGTTCGCTGTTCAGAGCGCACACAAGTCTCTCTCTGCCCAGCTCAGAGTGCTGCCTCTCTCACTCTACTGTCTGTCATCAAGCGTGTGTCAGCGAGGCGCTGTAATGGTTCGCGGCCCAAAACAGGAGCGGAATTGGAGCGGAGGACGGTCCTTGATCGCTCCAAGCTGTTCTGGTGCATTTAACGGTCACCATTAACTGTTAGTGTTTACCGGTAGGCCTAACCTATTTAGTATTTGGCTATCTCTACTACTGTGATATTCTGAATAGGCCTATCACATTCTGATAATTATTTTTCGTGTAAAAAAAAGAAGAAAAAAAAAAGAAAAAAACCTGAACCCATTAATTTCGAACTTCGATTGCCAACGTGACGAACGAACGTTCGAATCCCCGAAGGTTCGCTTGCAGCCCTATGCACAACTGGACATCGATGGTGACTATTCTGCCCAACGGGCACCGGTCTGGGTTCTCCAACATTACTTTTGAGACTCCTACATTCAATCCCTCATCGCACACCCCCGGGCACAGGACTAGTCAAAAATACAATATACATTTTCACATTTGAATGTCTGTTTCTTTTTACTTTTATATGATCAAATGTAGCCGACAACCACACGCGTGCGCGCACACACACACACACACACACACACACACACACACACACACACACACACACACACACACACACACACACACACACACACACACACACACACACACACACACACACACACACACACACACACACACACAGTATTATTTGCATGCTAGCATTTACTGCCATCATGAATAGATTTGGGTTATTACACAATGGAGCGTGTCGACATTGCGATATAGCATCTGTTCGACGGTTCATCCTTTCGACATGGGTGAATTTTAACCTGGTGAAAAGCTAACCTGCCGACGTGGGTGAATGTTAACCTCTATGCCTAAACCTAAACCTAACCCAAACCATAAACCCTAACCTCAGTAACCGTGACCCGGGTGAGTAGCTAACCTGCCGACTCCCTTAGTCAAAATGATGGGACGTAGGAATAGCGAGATTTCCCCATTACACAAAATACACTTTGCTTCCTACAAATTTGCTAAAATTCATATTCGCCACGCTCAATCTACAGTATCATTTCAGAGACCCAGATGCTGCCAACAGAATGCAATTTGATCACGCCAATTTTTCAGTCCCAGGCTGTATTTCCGTTACTGCACAACATATTGCCCCTTGAAACAAATGTGTCCTTGTCCTGACAATGTGTTGTATTTTTATTTCAGAGGTAAAGAAAGTGCCACACTTGGGCATGACGTACTGTACATCAGGCAGTTCAACACTCCCCCATATTGAATTCTGGTTCACTATCAGTCAACTTAGGAATATCTCCATGTCAAACCAAGAACTACTCACTGTCCCACTAAAGTTAGCTACTATCTGAGAGAGTTGAGCCTGCATGTCCTTTATAGCAGTGGTTCTCAACCTTTTCAGTATACGATCCCCCAAAATAATGATATTTGAACTGGGGACCCCTCCCCACCCTGACAACTTCAAGCAATTGGAATTGTAGGAGTTGAGGCATTACAGTAAATCTAGTTTGACTTAGTTGGTTCCACAGATAAATATTGTGAAAATAGCCGATCTACAAGCTCACAACAGTCACAACAAAGCCTATAATATTTGACAATTTGGCCATGGTTTGACCAGTTTTTATAAATAGGTATCGTTTGTTGGTTACTTTTGATGCAGTAATCGTCATTCTCTCCACCAGCCAAAGGCATGGGGGAGAGTATGTTTTCGCCTCCGCCCGTCCGTCCGTCCGTCCGTGCGTACGTGTGTCCGTGCGTCCGTGTGTCCGTGCGTGCGTCCATCAAGTTTGTTACCAGCTAATCTCCGGCGCCATTGGCCCGGTCGCTGCCAAAATGAGCACACACACTCCCTGGACGCCAATTCAGAACCGTTGCCCCACATTTTTCAAATGGCCCTGTTCTAGCGCCCCATGAGGCCGATGTTTGCAAAACACATTTCTGTACACTACTCTTAGAGATTTTGTCCACAAATCCTACAAATCGGTAGACAGTATGTGATTTTCCATATTCCATCCTGATTGGCTACAATTGGCTTCCAAAGTTTGCAGGATTGCTCCGTTTTGAACAAAATGCCTCAAATCATGAACACAGCGTGCAATCTTGGTGGAATTGGGTGCACACGTTCCCAGTTCCCACTAGGCCGAGGAAGAAATGCCACTTAAAATTTCTCAAATCAGCCTCATGGTGGCGCTATAACAGGGCAATTTGTGTTTTTACCTTTAACTCCACCGATAAGTGTAAAACTTTGTATGCGCAGTTGCGCACTCCCTAGAGGCTAAGGATAAACTTTTGCCCTGCATTTTTCCCATTTGCCTTTTATAGCGCCACCAGGAGGACAACTTATGTAAAACACATTCTTTGCTATTACTTTATCAGATTTTCTCCAACAATCATGCAAATCAGTACACAGTATCTCTATAGTCATGTGATCAAGTCCGATCCGTCTGATATTTCATATTCCATCCTAATTGGCTAATATTGGCTTCCAAAGTTTGCAGGATTGCTCCATTTTTGAACAAAATGCCTCAAATCATCAACGCAGCTTGCGATTACTGTAAGATTTGCCACAAATATTCCCACTACATCAAGGAACAAATGCTACCCTTTTCACATTGGCCTGTTATAGCGCCACCAGCAGGTGGACTTTAGCAGAACACAATGCCTCAAATCATGCATGCAGCGCCCGACTGCCATGAAAAGGTCTAAGATTGGCGAAGAACACATGCCACCCTTTTTACATTGGCCTATTATAGCACCACCAGGAGGCCTGGCCTGGTAGAGACCTGTGCTCGGAAGAGCACTGCTTCTAGTTTTCTTCTCGTACTTTTCATTTTTGAGGTATAAATGTAAATATTTGTGGACCCCCAGGGGGTCACGACCCACAGGTTGAGAACGACTTGAAAAGGGGACTCTGTTGCACACGCACAGTGTCGCACGCAAGCACACCCACATACGCACACATGCACACACACACACACACACACACACACACACACACACACTGTACATGCAAAAATACATTAAGAATACAAATAAGTCCCAACAAAACACAGGGCCAATCTAACCTTGTTCCACCATTATGCAAACTTGTAAAAGTGATTGAATAGGCGTTTTACTTCAGTGCTTCGTTGTTTAATTTGATGCAGCGGCAGTGCCATTACCTCACTACTGGACTACGGGCCAAAGCAGAGGACTTAAAATATGTACATTATAGTATACCATACTCATTTAGATTTAAGTAATGAACCGATTGCGCTCATCCTCAAATGATCAATAAGAGATAAAACACTGAAGCATAAAAATAAATGAATGCTGTAGACAGAGTTGTCTCACTTCCAGGGAAAATAAATCCTCACCCACAAATCTACACTCTAAACACAAAATCTCTGCATCATCTGAAATAGATTAGTATTGAGCCGCTGTGTTTCTGTCTCTCACAAGCAGAACCCAAGTGGGATATGACTATACTGTGATATATGATATATTTGATGTAATGCTTTAACCCGATGTAAATGTGTAAGCTTGTAAGGTAGACAGTCAAATTTAGCGTTGTGTAGTAAACTGGACTTACGAGCTTATAGAACTAGTCTGGCTAATACATAATATTATTCATTAAATCGCAATTTAGGCATAAATTGATTCTGCTGACTCACTTTTGGGCTGTAGGCTGTCTCAGGTGATTGACAGTGTTATGAGCAGATACAGGAAGCATACGCAGCATAACTTCTTACACACCTCTACCATCATCAAGTCAAGTGGACAGGACTAAATCAGAAATATGTTATGCTTTCACTGCTGGAGAAAATACAAATTTCGTTTTTATTGGATGCCTGAGGAAGGTCTACTACACAACCGAAACGTTGCTTCAAGGTGGCTCTCCACCAAACGACTACAAGAGACTCTTTCCAACTCGTTCAGACTGGCAGTCTGTGGCATTTAGTTGGCACAGAGAAAGCACAAACCCCAGTCGGCCCGTTTGTTTTTGCGATGATCTCTGTGTGTAGCCAGTATGAACCAAGCTAACCATAGTTAATGCTGTATTGTAGAATATTTACTAATTGTCAAAGTCCCTTTAGGGGAGGTGTTGCAAAGCCAAAGATAGCACTACTAATAGACATTTATAGGCTACTGCTACATTAATAACATTCCCTCCATTTCAACTTTGATATTGGGACAATTTAAGGAATTCACCATGGCAAAATAATCAACGACTGATGTAAGAAGGTAAAGATGGACAGCGTAATGACAAATGAGGGGCGTGTTCAATGACCATGTCCCTCTTCCTCAATAGCCTCACCAGTGGATATGATTTCCCTTGACATTCGCCCTGGTGGAGTATCCGTCATGCACTGAACACCCACTCACCCACTTCCAGCACGCAGAAACACACACATACACTCACTCAACACTCACTTAAACATGCTTCTGCCTATGCTAGTAGTAACTACCTCTGGCATACAGCAAATACTTAAAAGTACAAACATTTGCAGAGAAACACAGGTGCTCGGTTGTGTGCGCAAAGTCACAATATACTTAAAGGTCAGGTCAGACACAGGGCTGGGTTAATTAACTGAAAAATATATCTCAACCGATATTTAGAATGAATAAACGACTTAATTTTGCTCATGAAGGTTAATCGAATAATAGAGAATTTAATATTTTCTAAATCGTAATAGTCTTGATTAACCACTTAAACCTTATACTTCGCTGTACGAAAGTGGCGTACATAAATAGTGAAAATAGCAGATCTACAAGCTCACAACGTTTTGCATCACGAAGCATCTAGCTGCTATTTCACTCGCTTTTTTTTGCATGATTCGTAATCGAGGCAAAAGCTTGACTTAAACGTGATACTGATTTGAAGACTTGGCCTATATCACCCAGTGACCCAGCCCTATAGTCAGAGACACACTACACTGGGTATTGGCAGATGTGTTAACAACCCAGTGCTTGACCGGGCCGTCACTGGTCCTGTCAAGTGTCAGGCCTGCTTCCCTCTAGTCTATGCCTTCCTTCTCTAATTCAACCGCCCACCAGCCAGCTGGTTCCTGTCCTGGCAGATAATCACAGGCCACTAATGGCACTGGCCTTTTGAGCGCCAGGCGAACCGGTAATATGGCTGGAGATCAGCATCATCAACATTGTCATTAATACAGATCCTTTCCTGCTCAGAGACAATCAAGAACATTCGTTGGAGATGCTGATTAGTCCCCCCCACTGTGTCCTGAGGCTACAGCATGAGGGTGTTGTTGTGTCACTGAATGTGTCAACATCTCTATGTTGCTCTGTCTCTCATTAGCCACTTGACCCCAGCATACATATTCTGGAGGTACTCATTGTTGGACAATATTACTCAGGAGGACTAGAATAATATGTTACTTATTACATATTACTCCTTAAACCTTAAAAATCTAGATTCTAAATAGGTAATATAATAAAGAGTAATATGTTACAGTATTACATATTAATACGTATGCCCCCCAACCCACACGCAAGAAGAAGAAAAAAAGAGATGCACAACAACATAATCTGTTTAGCCAGCTAATTTTAAAACAGAATCTAACAGTCACCTAACAGCCAAAAAGGCTAGAAAATAAAGCAGAAATCTCTCTAGACCTTTTAAACAAAATGTTTTCAAAATTCAGCCAACAAAACCTGAGTAATATATAATAAGTACTATTTTTATTATTATTACAAAGTAATATGGTATAATATCACTGTGTAAAGTAATAAGATTACAGTAATATATTACTAATTAATAAGTTATTACTGCCCAATGCTTGGGGACACATGAATTAATCAGCTATGCAGATGGGGGGGGGGGGGGGGGCGGTACGGTAACATATACCAACTCAGGTTCAGTTTACTACTAAAAGTCTAATCTAGAGCACTGGTTCATAAGCACTGGGTCGGGACCACGCAGTGATGCGTTGTGAGCTTGTAGATCTGCTGTTTTCACTAGTTTGGGTCCTAGGCAAAAGTCTAATCCAGTGGTTCTCAAACTTGGGGTCGGGACACCAAGCGGGGTCCCCAAATTATTTTGTTGGGTCCCCAGATGATTAGCTTAATGTAATTTATTTTTCTCACTCAATGGTCAACAAACCAACATACACCATAAGTGTATTCAGGGTATCTGCACATTTATAAAGTGACAAACTGGACTTTTTTGGAGCGGTGAAAGCGCTCCCAATAGACAGGTATGTCCGTGGGTATGTCCGTGGGTGGGTGGCTGGGTGGCTGGCTGGCCGTGTCCGTAGCCTGGCAATACCTTGAGTGGCCACACACAACACACTAGTTAAAGGAGGGGCGCTGTTTTGTGCAGGCCAGGCACACTCACCACTCACTCACAGGCACAGTTTACAGTTTACAGTTTAGGCATTTAGCAACACACACAGGGTATAGCTGCTCAGATTCACCGCTCCACTTCGAACCGAGGTTTGATTTTTAATACCAAACTGGCCAAACTGTCAAATATTAAGTAAGCAAGAGGAGAACTGCAAGGCGTTGTGAGCATGTAGATTGGCTATTTTCACAATATTTATCTGTGGAACCGAGTCACATTAAATGTAATATCTACAATTCCAAGCGTTTGTCAGGGTGGGGGTCCCCAGTTCAAATGTGTTTATTTTGGGGGTCACGGCATAAAAAGGTTTGAGAACGCCTGGTCTAATCTCTCTTTTGGGCCACAGGCTAAAACGTTTGGGAACCCCTGGTCTAGTGGGTTTAAGGGGTTTTGGTAAATGGCAGGACCCGGGGTCATCAATGTGTCCCTACACAGACATACTATGTGTCCGTGGCAAGATGTGACCTTGTCCTTAGCAAATTTGAGTGTTTTCTTTTTTTACACACCTAATGTTCTTATTTTGATCATAAGACCCAATTACTGACTTCAGAATATGCATGACACTGATTTAATACATCACTATTAGTCCACTAGTATCAGCGATTCTCAAACGTTTTATTCGCACGGACCCCATAATTCTGAGAGTGTACAAATGAGTTACAGACCTGGGCTAGCTTTTTGTGTTTCTGGTATTGTGCACTAATGTTGTATGTCTGTGCCAATTTTTTTATTTTAATACAAATGTCCACCACAAAGCCAGCATGGCGATGACCCCTGCCTGGGCTGGAGGTGTTGTGTGTTCATGGGTCACATTCTCCCCAGTAAAAACCCTGTATCATAGGGGTGGGTGCAATACAGTACGGTAAGTCTGTTTTTTGTTTTTGTCTTTAAATCAGGGGTCGTTTTCAGGCCAAGGACCCCTTAGCTGACAGGGAGATGAAGCAGGGAGCCCCACTACATATTGTATAAAATTGTGTTCAGATTTTCATCGATTTCACCAATAAATTCATGGACGTGTTCTGTTTGACAAGCACTGTCATCAGTCTATGTTGGATTTGTGTGGTTAAATGTTTTTTTTTTCAGACATTTAACCACTTAAATCATCGATACTTAGTCAATTTGACCTTTCACTCCAAACCTATTTGCCAAAGATAGCCGTTCTACAAGCTCTCAATGCGAGGTGTTGAGAGCTTGTAGATCTGCTATTTTTGTCTAAAGTTCTTCTCGGAATAGGGATGCGAGGGGTTTAAGTTGTTCATTTAAAATAACTATCCTATTACACTAAGATTTGGAGAACCCCCTGTTGAAGACCCTTGCTTTTTCAAATGTACAATGCAGATGTGTCTCCAAGACAAATAAACTTGAACCTTGAATCCACAGTGTGCCTAACTATTGCTGCAGAATGGGTTCAGAATATAACAGTCAAAGAAAGCCCCCCCCCCCCCCCCCCCCCCCCCCCCATGTTAGTCAGGTTACTTCTGCATCTAAAATAAACTGATGGGATGTATTCATCATCAAAGCAGCTTAATTGGGCCAGCCAAGTTCATTCCTATTCTACACACCCCCCCACCCGTCACTGCATCTGGATTAACTAGCACATTCCCTATTCAGGTTGCAAACAATGTGTAAAGCCCATAGTCAATGAACAGTAGAACAACTCTGATCTAATGTCTATCATGAAAAATAATCAAAAATGTGTAACGCGGTAGAGAGTCACGTTTCCTAAGCAGTCGCAATAGGCAGGTGGGAAAAGTACTCAAGTAAAAGTATCAATACTGCAATGTAGAAATACTCTGTTGTAACTTGTTATAAGTAGAAGTCTGGCATTTACTTGAGTAAAAGTACAAAAGTATTGGTATCAAAATGTACTTAAGGTATAAAAGTATAAAGTAGGCCTACTCATTGTGCAGAATGTCCCTTTTCACAAGTTTGAAATAGGCCTATATAAAACTCTTTCGAAAATAGCAGATCTACGAGCTCAGTGCGTTTCTATGTGATGCACTGTGAGCTTGTAGATCTGCTATTTTTCAAATGGCCAAAATCTGTCTGAGTGGTTTTGTCAAAAAAGTATAGTAGCCTAACTAAAACTAGTTTTCATTTTCCACTACATTTTTCAAATACATGTAGTGGCGTTAAAGTACAAGTAGGCTACTGAGAACTGAGAAGTACAAATACCTCCTTGAGTATCCTAAGTAGACCTAAATGTACTTAGTTACTGTTACTTTACACCATGCACTGATTATGTGGCAGGGAAAACATGCACAACTACAAATGTAACAAACACTGCATTTCAACTGTAATATTGATGGACGGGAGGGGGGGGGGGCCTTACGAATCTTCTGATGATATTCCGGAGCCCGGTGAAATCCATCCTATTTTTTGACAGCTCCGCGGCGGCTACTCGGTGCAGAAGATGTGTTTCAACTCTCTTTGGATCCTTGTAAAGAAGAAGACCTCATGTGTATCTTTTCGCCAGCAGTAGCCATCGTTCACCGCCGCTGTGATGTCTCCATATGATCCTAAGGAAGAAGAAGAAGAGGCAGCAGCAGCGGTCCTTATCAGTCGGCGGTTGTGATTTTCATGGCATCCTATAGCGGTTTGCAACAGCCATGCAGCAACTGAGCCGGAGAATGTTCCATTTCGCGCAACTTTGAAACCCTTTAAATGTTCCTCTAACGCCTCGGTCCCTATTTACATGAATGTGTTATTCTCGCTAGATATTCCTTCATGGGAGCTCTCTGTGTTGGATTGTTCCGCTGTGCGTTTCACAGAGGTGGCCCTGTGTGTGTGCTCTGGCTGGCTGGCTGTAGCAGAGCAATGCGAAAATAAATGTTCATTGCAATCAGACGTCAGATGACTACGATGCGCATGCGTACTCCAATTTTCTCACTCAGTTTACCAGCAGCCTGAAAAGAGACGATCTACAACACTGGTTCCCAAACAGTGGGTCGAGACCCATTTGTGGGCCGCGGACACATTATTATGGGTCCTTGATTTTTTTTTAATTATTATTATTGCAAAATATTTTCAAAAAACATTACAAAAAAAAGTAGTGAAGTAGTGAAAATAGAGCTTGTAGATCATCTGCTATTTTCACTAGTTTGGGTCCCGGGCAAACGTTGAATATTGTGCCACAATAAATGTGTTTTATAGCCACTGGAGGTCTTGTGCGATACATTTAAAATATCGTTGCCTCATCTGTTGCAAACGTATCATCCTCCCATGCTCTTGTAGCCTACTTGTAAACCTGTCCCTTGAGTATTTTTAGGCAGAGGTATTCACGTGTACCAAGTGCCACTGCCACAGCCACAACATGCTAAATGTGACTCAGCTAATGGAGATGGGTAGTATGTATGTTGGTGCTCAGCCTCAGTCAAAGCACACGACACGCGCTCAGTCGGATCGGATGCACCCACTGGCACACCCAGTCACAGGCTCACAGCAACATGAATGCACGAAACGCACGTGCACTTGTGCAGTGTTTGGCAGTAGGCCTATAACTTATATTATTAGCCTATTAGTAATATAGGCCTATTAGCCTACTATTATTACGGTACTTTACCCAGAGTTGTGTAAGGGATCACTCTGCCAAAAGTAAAACAGTCATATAATATAAAATATTGTTACCAGTAAGATGCCCTAAGGGCGAGAAGCGACCTCTGAAACAGAGTCTGACACATAGGTCTATATGTCCATATATGGGCATTAGATTTGGGCTTAATTTTGATGACATCAGGGATCTCCATATATGCCTGGGCATAAAAGGGACAATTTGCAAGTGTGACTCATTTGTCAATATCACCATAATGTACATTTGGTGTCCCCCACTACACTCATTCAATTATCCTGAAAATGTAACAGAATAATAGAACTCTGGGGTCATATTATGAATGGACAATCATTTACACACATTTTAGTAGAATGAGTATTCTCTTGAAATATATTTAATTGATTTTACACAGATTTGTTTGACTGGAGGTATGTGATTTTGGCACGTCCCCCACACCAATCTACTAAGTACAGAGTGTCTAATAAGTGGTTAAATTGTATATATTTTTTATTTTTTTAACATAGTTGTAGTGTCCACAACAGGTTATTTGATAAAAAATGTAATTTGGAGCATTTATATTCTATTTTCATAATATTTTTTATCATTTTACGTGTGTCCCTGGCTTTGCTGTCCACCCTGTCATTTGGGGTTAAACTGGCCCTTTAAGAAGGTGTGTCTAAGTTTTACCTAGTTTTTACCTACTTCCTGTCTTTCTTCAATGGAGGCTGAGGCTGTGGCCAGTTGCCAGTAAGTATTTACACTTGTATTTTCTATTTTTTCATGATATTAGGTGTACAGTAGGGTGTTGTCAAGCTTAACATGTCCACCCTATCATGGCAAAAACATCTATTAATATACATATTTTCAGAAATGTGAAATATGTTTGTTAAACAGTACAAAGTCACTTTGCTAACTTAGCCATGTTGCTAACAGAGGATCCACCATGTGTTGATTAAATGCTAAAATTAGCCCAAAATGTCCACCCTGCCATTGTCCACCCTGCCATCAAGCCATCAAGCCTCCCATGGCAGGGTGGACATGGTTCATGACAGGGAGGACATTTACATACTTATATGTGTGTGTGCATATATTTTTGAATGCTTGCTGTTAATTTATAAAAAGTGTGCGAGCTTGACCAACATTCATTTCTAACAGCCTAACATCTACTTAATACAATGATTATAAAATTATTAGGAAAATCTCAGATTTTTTTTTGGGAAATGGGAAATCCCAAATGTACATTATGGTGATATTGAAACCACACTGCATGGTTATCATGGGGTGCGTTCGGAAATGCGCACTCAACGCACTGGTGTGCCATGTTGTCGTTCGTTTTTCGGTGCACTTGGTGCGTTGTCGTTCGGAAATCCAGTGCGCGGCACACTGGTGTGTTGAGTGCACGCACTCACCAACCCTACTCAGAAGATGGGGTTTGGTGGTGTGGTGGTGTGGTGCGGTGTTCTGATTGGTTGGTTTTCATGGCCGTGTCTCGAATGCTTCTCAACTGTGAACAATGGAGGAAATAACCGCAAAATACAGCACTTGCAGCTTAATTGGTCGTTTGGGCTTGATAGTTTCACACACATCAAAATGTAAATTAACAGCAGGTATGCCAATGTTGTGAATTAGACCTACATCTCCAAATAGCAACGTTACGTTGGCATACAGCAACTGCTGCTTTTCAGAAAGTTTACCTTCAGAGTTCAGAGTGAAAAAGCACACAGCAGCTGCCTGTGTTAAAACTGGTCGTTCGTAAATAAGCCACACTGAACGCACTCTCCAAAGTCACGCCCACTGCACTCACTACACTGAGCACACACCCGGTGCGGGTTTCCGAACGCACCCATGAGTTCCAAGATGGAGCTTCTTGGAACTCATACTCTGCAATAAATCTACGAAGAACCTCCACTGCCTGCTTCTCTCAACAACTTCTTCTCCACAAAAGACTTGGAAATATTCACAGATTATCCCATTCATTTTCAGTCTAATTCGGTCTCAAAATATACAACAGTATTGACCAGCTCCATTTATGGAGATGATCCAGTTGTTTCCATGTAGGGTTTGATGAGGTCAGTGTTGTGATCTTCATAGGGAGATCCAGGTGATGATAGTCAGCAGTCTTGATTTGAAAATGAATTCTGTCTTGACCATAGGCCTATATGGAGCATTCATATATGGGCATAGCCAAATATGGGCTTAATATTGATGACATCAGGGATCTCCATATATGATTGCCAGAACAGGCTATCTTGTCATAATATGGAGTGTGGCAGTGAACAATGTGATGTCAGAACAGGTCAACTATTAGTCAGGGGATATCTTAAAAAATCCTGGAATAAATTCCTTACCAAAAAATGTCTTCACCAATGTGTTTGTAAAGGTGTTTAGTAACACATCTCACAAAGACTGAAATTCAGTTATGAGTTCTCTCTCCTGATTGGATACAATTGGTATCCTAACTTGAAAATGTATATTTTCTGTTTAAATCTACCAAAGAAGAGAGATGGAGGAGACTCCTGTAACAGAATAAATGATTGCTATAGGCCTAGAGTTATTTAACACAAATTACACAATTGACAATTTTAACAAATAAAGGTCACCTTATGTACAGTAAGTAGCCTGTATGCTAAAGAAAGCTTGCTGCAGTTTCATATTGACTGATGACAGGCCCACTATCTTTATACAACTAGGTACCACCACTAGTTAAATCTGCGAGCAAACGGAAAATGTAATCTAAAATTAGCTTCCACTAGAGGGATTATCTGTCAACAAAATGTCAGGGCGTGATGTCTGCCTCAGACGTTTCATTTGTGGAGTTATGACTTTCAATTAGCACACAGACTGTATTAATAATGCATAGGGATCCAGCACTTACAGCTCTGACGTGCAGGATGTCGCTGTTTACTTCCCCCAAGCCCTGAAGGCCATTAATGTTTAATGACGACTTTGCCTCAATGGACAGATTGCAACATGCTTTGTTTATAGCAGGCTATTATGGTTATGTCTCCTCTATGTGTTGTTTTGTTGTAGCGTGTGTGTGTGTGTGTGTGTGTGTGTGTGTGTGTGTGTGTGTGTGTGTGTGTGTGTGTGTGTGTGTGTGTGTGTTAGTGAATAAATGCTTCATGTCTACTTTATGACAGATTTGTAATGCACCAATGTAATAACTCACATGTTTCCCACCGTCCCTCAGAGGTTGAGTCACACGCTGTGTCACTTGCCATCATGAGAGAAAGTGTATGATCAGCATAGGTCAAGGAAACAGACAACCATTTTATTTATTTTTGTTGCATACAGTAGTAGCCTATACCAATACCCTTTCTTCTTTTTATATGGGGTCATAGGTTCCACCTTCCAGCTATAACTGTCAATCAGCTGTAGATCACAAATACAGCATGAGAAGACTGTGTGTGCGTGTGTGTGCGCGCGCGTGTGCGCGCGTGTGTGTGTGTGTGTGTGTGTGTGTGTGTGCGCGCGCGCGCGCGCGCGCGCGTGTGTGTGTGTGTGTGTGTGTGTGTGTGTGTGTGTGTGTGTGTGTGTCGGTGGGACTACACCAAGCCGTTTCGCGCGCGTCAGTGCGTATGCGTGCGTATGCGGGGCGCGCGCGCGTATGTGCGTTTTGGATAGATCCAATGTATGTCAGTTCAGCAGGCTACACCAGGCGTACGGATAGCGCGAACCACGGATACGCATTCCCTAAAAATAGGATCGGTTCTATTTTTTAAGCACGCCTATGCGTTTTGTACACAGACTATCTGGTCTTCCTCACATATACTCCCTCCTTGGTGTAGCCTGGAGCGTTTACGCATACGCGAGCCTCTTCACGGACAGTACGCGCGTATGTGCACATTTTTTGGTGTAGTCCCACCGTGAGTGTAGGTGTGTCGGCCAAGAATTCAATCTGTTTCTCCAGAGCTATTTGTTTTCATATTGGCATTCCATTCAGACACAAATAAATATAAATCAGAACCATATGATTACACTTGATGGATGTTATGAATTATGAGCCATACTCTGATCTCTAATTAAAGATGAGATTCATGTTGGAACCAGTGATGTTAATATATAAGGAATGAGTATGGAAACAATAGGTCTATATAAAATGTACAAATTGGAAAACAAAATAACAGTCATAAAAAAGTGATCAAAATGTGATCTCCCACTAAATACAGGTATATGGCTCCATCTAGTGGTCTTTTTGTGAAAATGCACACGTTGCTTCATGTGACAGTATATTCACACCTGACCTACTTACTAATGCAACACTGGTTACATCTATTCTGCACACAGAGGGGAGAAAATACAGCTAAAAGTATTTAGATACAAATCACAGATACTACTTCAAAATTGTATCACAATACATATACAAAATACTGCTCTGGGAAATGTATTCAAGATATTTAGTATTTTGAAAATACATGAAAATACTTTTTATAAAGACCTATGCAATGATGAGTTAATTCATATATTGAAGAACAAATATTAAATGAATTATCTGAACTTCTAAGAATAGACATTGATCATACAAGCAGAGTGGTGTTTGGAGGGAGCCAAAATGTTTAACACTGTGTGAGAGAGTGTCCTTGTTGTCATCGAAAGCTAGAAAAGAACTATGGCAGGGGTGGGCAACTTTGATGATGGAGAGGGCAACTATATTTCCAACCTCACTCCAGAGGGCCACATTGCATATTGCTAAGTCCTACTTTGTCATTCTAGTATTTCATACAAAAGAAGCAAAAATACCAGATCTACAAGCTCAAAACGCATTGTGCTATTTTTGCTTCTTTTGAATTGGAATCCTGAATATTTTTTTGTTATTTTTTAATTGGAATCCTGAAATCCTGAATACATTTCAAACACATTTACTTATATACTCATGTTAACTTTATGAACTTAAATACAAATAAATACATTGGACATAAAAAAACACATTTTAATACTATTCATTAAGCTACTAATATAGACTGAAGGAATTAAAGCAGGTCATGTTTGGAATTGTAACAGCTGAAATCAATAATATATCGGTGTTATCTAAATAATTAATTAAGTTACATAAATATGGATAAAATCCATAACCAAAATAAGACAGAGACGAGCCAAAGGACTTATCAATCAATTGCTGTATTTGAAGAGAGTCAGACAAGGAGACAAACAGCTGAGCATACCATCCTGGTGGCAGCTTTGCTAAATTCTCTCTCTTCCAAAATGGAAGTTAACATTCAGTATATAAAGAGTACAGATTATGACAGTAAGATCTTCGTGGGACTCATTGATTTATCTCCAGATCATAACAAGGAAGACAGACACGTAGAGTGTTGGTAGTTTTCCACTAGTGACATACAGTATATCATGATTTCGTACCTGTAATCAGTAGCCTGAACTCACAGTATACGACCAAAATATGGTCTCCTATACTGTAAGTTCAGTTCATAATATAACCTTATATGGTCATATGATCCTCATACACAAATCATACAATTATGTATCATAATTCATATCTAACAATCGGTATTCCAGTATTAACCTGCGGGCCGCATTAAGTGAAGGTGGGGGCCGCATGTGGCCCCCGGGCCGCCAGTTGCCCATGTATGAACTAGGCATGAGACTGAATGCACAATCCTACACAGAGCTGCCTCTATGACTGTACTTCAAAGACACAATGAGGATACAGACAGGATACTGACAAGATCCAGGACACCAGGATACTGACCAAGAGAATGACACAGGATACTGACACCAGGATACTGATACCTGGACAGTGACACCAGGATACTGATACCTGGACAGTGACACCAGGATACTGACACCATACTGACACCAGGAGATTGACATCAGAACCATGATACTGACTCCATGGTACTGATACCAGGATACTGACCATGATACTGACACCAGGATACTGACACCAGCTATACTGACACTATGATACTGACACCAGCTATACTGACACTAGGATACTGACACCAGGATACTGACACTGATTGATGATTGATGATTATAATTACATCTAACGATGCTTCTCCTCCATTCATGTTTGGTGAATGTAGCCTTGGCCAGGAAAATTTGATGTCTTCAGGTGGTTACCATCGATCATAAGGTGTTTCGACCCACAAACCACAACACCCTCCTGATGGCCGGGTCGGCAGTGGTGGCCAAATCACTGCCCATCTCCTCCTCCTGACCAAGGCTAAACTCCCCTCTCCTGCTCTATTAGTTTTTTCCCAACAAGAGGCTTCTCTGGGGAGGTATTGGGTGGGTCCCTCCTGAGGTCTTGAGGTGACACAGGTGCGTAGAGTTCTCCAGTACTGTGGGATTATTCCTGCCTGGAGTTCTCCTTCGTCTCACCAACTCACCAACCAAGTTGTGCGCTGCACCTGTGACCCCTCTTCTCCACACTTGGTCCTGGCTTGACACTAGCTATACTGACACTATGATACTGACACCAGCTATACTGACACCAGGATACTGACACCAGCTATACTGACACCAGGATACTGACACCAGGGTACAGATACCAGGATACTGACACCAGGGTACTGATACCAAGATACTGACACCAGCTATACTGACACCAGGATACTGACACCAGGGTACTGATACCAAGATACTGACACCAGCTATACTGACACCAGGATACTGACACCAGGGTACTGATACCAAGATACTGACACCAGCTATACTGACACCAGGATACTGACACCAGGGTACTGATACCAAGATACTGACACCAGCTATACTGACACCAGGATACTGACACCAGGGTACTGATACCAAGATACTGACACCAGCTATACTGACTCCAGGATACTGACACCAGGGTACAGATACCAGGATACTGACACCAGGGTACTGATACCAAGATACTGACACCAGGATACTGAAAGGATACTGACACCATACTGACCATGATTATGACACCAGAATACTGAACAGGATATTGATACATAGCATCACAAATAGTCAAATATTAGGCTTGTCCGACCATTTATGGGTTATGTAGTTATCACAAAAGCAGGCCTAAAGTATCTTTATTGACGGAAATTTTCACAAGACCTATTTTACTAGTTGAGGTAAAGGTGATATGAAGTCTGTCTCAAGATTCATCCTACACTACCTCCATTCAGAGAAGTAACATTTCACGTTTTTATTCTCATTTTTATTCCCATAGTATAAACCTGTGTAAATGTTTAAAATGTGTCAATTAAATTACATTTACAAAGTAGGCTACAAAAAACTATTTGAAATGCATTTTTCAAATAGGCTACTGCTCATCTATGGTTGTATACTGCAGTGACCTGAATTTGATATCGATGAAGTACTGAAGCGTGATCCTACCCCTCAACAGAAGATAATGAGCTATATTTTCGTCCATGCCTTACCCCTTATCTCTAAACTTCTTTGCCTTTTTTTACTATTTTGAAAAAACATCTTAAAATAGTTAGCCGATCTACATCGACACATTGTGAGCTTGTAGATCTGCTATTTGAAGTATTTTTAAATGTTTTTCGAAATAGTCAAAAAGGCAAAGAAGTTTAGGGGTAAGGCATGGACGAAAATAGGGCCCGTAGACTTCAAGATCGAGCATGTGTAGTAGACTATTATTAGCATCACCAATATATTGTCATGATGGAATGAGTGAGTGAGTGAGTAGTGAGTGAGTGAGTGAGTGAGTGAGTGAGTGAGTGAGTGAGTGAGTGAGTGAGTGAGTGAGTGAGTGAGTTTGTGTGCGTGTGTGTGTGCGTGTGCGTGCATGCGTTTGTGTGTGTAATACGCTTACAAGTTTATGTTCTCCTAAATGGTCACACATAAATAATTGCATCCAACTGGTGAGTTCAGGAACATGTGAGTAAGCACCGTGCACATTGTGGGACACTGGACTCGCTCTGAGCAAAGATAATAGGTGCGTAACTGTGCCTCTGGCGACAGTGCAGTGTGTCACATGCCTCCTCTCTCCGTGCCCACTCTGGGTGCCAGGAGAGGGGCTTAAACCTGCGTCTGGAGATGGGAGTTTGTGGAGATCCAGGGAGCGGATGCTTGGCACTGTGAAATAGGATTTGGGGAGGACCGAAGCGATGAAGCGAGAGGGAGAGAGGAGCCACTGCCAAGTCCTCTCTTCGGATTCGGTGCCCCCCTCACCCCTCAAACATTTTCAGTTCACACACACATAAATACAGAATGGGAGAGAAAGCATGAGAGAGAGACAGAGAGAGAGAAAGAGAGAGAAAGAGAGGGAAAGAGAGGGAGAGAGAGAAGGCATGTGAGAGAGGGAGAGAGAAAGCATGTGTGAGAGAAAGCATGAGAGCGAAGAGAGGGGAGGGGGCTAAGGATGGACAGAAAGAAAAGAAAAACAGATAGAGAGTGATGAGACGAGCAGTGTGACATTGTGTCATCTGAGTGCTGGTGACCTGAACACGTGTTCCTCGTGGTAACCATCTCATGCAACACACTAATCCTGCTAGGTCTTTACCAGGTGCCTCCTGCGTGCATGCGTGTGTGTGTGTGTGTGTGTGTGTGTGTGTGTGTGCGTGTGTGTGTGTGTGTGTGTGTGTGTGTGTGTGTGTGTGTGTGTGTGTGTGTGTGTGTGTGTGTGTGTGTGTGTGTGTTTGTGTGTGTGTGCGTGTGTGTCTGTCAGTCTGTCTGTCTGTCTGTCTGTCTGTCTGTCTGTCTGTCTGTCTGTCTGTCTGTCTGTCTGTTGGCGTATAAATTGAAATCTGAAAGTGTTGCACTCTGGATTTTACATTGAATGTGCATGCATACACATATAGTAGGCAGTACGTTTCTAATCTCCAAGAGGCAAACAGATCTAGAAAGACAAGAGGAGGCCAAAAGAGAGGGGGGGGGGGGGGGGGGGGCGTTATGTGGAAAACAAATGGGTGGGCCCAGTAACAACCCTTCAGTGTCACACACATCTGTCAATTCAGGTGATTGATTTTCCGCCTCCTGTTATCAAGGGCAACAGCCACAATGTCCCCCTAATACTCAAGGGTAATATAAACCCACACACGTGCACGCGTGCGCGCGCACACACACACACACACACACACACACGCACACGCACATGTACATGCACACACGCATGTTTGTCTAAACAGAAAACATTAAATGAGCACATTTTATTTAATCTACTGATCTACTCTGGGGATAAATAATATTAACCTTCAGATCCAAATTCAGGAATTTGTGTCAAACCAGAAACAGCATTGTGACAAAGGTTGTATCCAACCTAGACACAGGATCAAAATGTCTCAATACAACCACCCCAATTGTATACTGTAAGTTGAATTGTATGAACATACTCTACTATACAGACTGGACAAACAAGAAAATAACTACAAAAATTGAACTTTAACTCTAACCCTATGTGAATCTTTTAACCCTAACTATATATATATATATATATATATATATATAAAATATCAAAACATGACAGAGAGAGAGATAAAAGGAAAGATAAATCAGCCACGAAGGAGAACACAGATGAGTGGCAGGGATGAGATGATTCTACGCTCCACAAAACTGATCTAAGCAGATGCATTTATAGCATCTCTATTTCTACTCACATCTGTCGTTTTTCATTCCGAGGCTACAGTGATTGCTGATCTAAAAGTACCTTGGAAAGAACACAAGAAGAAAAGAAAAAAAACACATTAGAGACAGGAAGCTTGGCAGCTTTCGATGTCGGAATGCTAGGATTTTAATCCATGCTCACAATATTGACAGGAAAAAGCGTTCCGGAGGGGAAATCAATATCTGTTGAAAATGAAAATGTATCAGGAAAACATCTCAAGCTGTGCACTGCAGCAGCACCCCTGCTTCCTCACTGCTTTTCACAGATTCCTTCCTCTCGTTCTCCCACTCACCCACATTTCCCCATGCCTCTTTTCTCACTTTCTCGTTTTTTCTTTTTGCCCCTTCTCTTTCCCCACACTCCACCCTCACTTGACAGATTTTTTTCCTTCTCCTTTTTTCTTTCTTTTTTTTAAAGTCCTATACAGCACTTGGGCAATTTTGCCATTACTCATATTATTGCTGGTGGCTGCAGACGGAGCCTTGGCTCCATTCCTCAGGGGTAATTGGAAACTGCAGGTGTGAGAGGGCACATTAGCATACACGGGGCCCTGCACAGGCAAACTGCTCCAGTCCTAATGGCAGCTTGAAAAATACATCTATCACGTTAATGCCAGGGAGATGGATGTGTGCTGTAGTTATGCCACTGAGACCTGGACATAAATTAGTGATTTTCTGAAGTATTAGTGCAGAGCATGTGCACTCTTTATCAAAAAGCCAGCCAGCCTGCCTGTGTGTGTGTGTGTGTGTGTGTGTGTGTGTGTGCGTGCGTGCGTGCGTGCGTGTGTGCGTGTGTGCGTGTGTGTGTGTGTGTGTGTGTGTGTGTGTGTGTGTGTGTGTGTGTGTGTGTGTGTGTGTGTGTGTGTGCGCGCGTGTGTGTGTGCGTGCATGCGTGCGTGCGTGTGTGTGTTTGTGCATGTGCCAAAATGTAGAGTGGATCTATGCAGCAACAAGGTTAACCCACCTACTTCATATCATTATGCTCAACAATGATGATGGCACTGTCAGAGAAATGGCCAGGGCATCACTCCTACTGGACGTATGTACGCAGGAGGAAGGTCCCCCTGGCTGCAGCAGACCAGAATAATTTCTTGGGCTTCAGGAGGACAGACTCTGGAAAACTGGACTCACAAGCCAAGGGCTTTGGGGTCTGGTCTGATTGGCCAGATCTCAATGACCTCTGCCATCGGGCAGGAGTTCAGCTTAAATGGGCAAAAAACAACATCACAGTGCCCACCTCTGATGGACTAATTACAGACCCCAGTGTTGTAGTGGAGGCTACTCTCACCCACCAGGGAAGGGACAGGCTACAGGCTACAGGAAGACACAGCGAGAAGGGTTCTGCTTCATGTGAAACAGCCTGAGGCCAAACAACATTGGCGTGGACTTACTCTGCAGGGAAAGTTGGCCTGTATTGATTCCGCTGATCATTCTGTTTCACATTCTTCGTACAAAAATGCTGTTATTGTGGAGGATGTTTTAAAATTTACCATCAAAGCAAGACAGCAAGTATTACCAACCAAGTACAATCTGTCAAACTAGTATCCCGACATACATAGCCCACTCTGTATTAACCACCATGATTCTGAACAATCAGAATCTATTGCACACATAACAATTTAACAGATGGCTGCAGTGCATATAAAACGTATACATTGCTCGCCACGATCGCATTGTCGACATAGTGTCCGATGCCATTAGAAAATGTAGGCTATGCCATCTAATGCGGCAATGTAACATTCAAGGGTGTTACTGGATTGGTTTGGTTGTGCTTGTGATGTCTTTGCTGGCATCCCAAATACACCAGATGTTGTTTTTGTTGACACCTGTCACAGGGAGGTCCTGATTCTGGAGGTGGGTGGGCTGTGTTTTTGATCTGTACATGGACCAGGCTTTCCAAGATAAGCATTATAAATAAGTACCAACCATTACTTGGAATCATAACAGACCTTGGGTACAGATGTAGATTTTCAATACTCATATTTGGAAGCCTGGGCCATGTACATAAATTGACCACGAGTGGCCTAACAATCGCTGGCTTCAGGGGGGCTGTGGCTGTGTGTATCCACACAGTCTCTCAATGTGAATATTTGTGTGTGTGAAAAAGAGAGAAGCAAGTGAGGAAAGCGAGAGGGGAAGAGTATTGCGACAGTATAGACTGTGGAGAGTTGCAGATACCGATTCTAGAACCAGAAACACTGTTATTTGTTCTTTTCTTTTCTCTGTTTTCAAAGAAAGGGGTTCATATAGCCTTTAGAATCTTCTTTGGCACACGGTGCAGTAATGTTTCAACATTAAACGTCAACATAGAATTACCGGTACTGATCAGGAGTAGCAACCCACAATGCTGAAGGAGCACAGCTATTTGAAGGCATGCAAAACTATTTTTGCACTATACAGTGGTCTCTCTCCTATTAGGTGAGTCATTCTAAGAGAAAATATGGCTTAACCCCCAAAAAATTGATACAAAAGGTTTTTCAATGGATTCTGGTAGTATTGGGTGTGCTAAATAACATACTCAAAATCTACCAAAATCTTCCTCCCCGAAAGCCGCCATTTTCAAGATGGCGTCTGAGTTGACTGTGGGGAGCTTAAAATGGTTATATCTCAAATGGAAAAGATTTTGCTAATATTTTGTCAACTGATTCTGGTACCTCTGGACATTCTTTAGAGCATACTAAAAATAGAGGAAAATATTCCTTTCGGAAAGGCTTCATTTTCAAGATGGCGCGTGACTGGCGTCCACGATGGCTGCAGGAGCTTTAAATGCCTATAAACTGGGATTTAATATGTAAAAAATCATAACAATTATGCACTTGGTGACACGTTTTTGACTTTTGGCATGGTGTTGGGTATGGACATACGTTTTTCAAAAACCATCGGCAACAAGTTGGGCTAGCCCCCTAGTTGTCTGTTTGAAATTAATTCATTATTAAATAGGTCTATACATGGTTGAAACCCCAAATAATTGATGGAAGAGATTTTTCAATGGATTCTTTTACTATTGGGTATGCTAAATACCATACTAAAAGCTTAGGGAAAGAAACTACTGGAAATGCATACTTTTCAAGATGGCACATATTCCCTCCCAATTTATATGCATTTTAAGCTCCCATGAACACCATCGTGAAGATTATGCCTTTTCAGTGGTTTGTTTCTCCTAAGCTTTTAGGATGTCAAAAACGTGTCACCAAGTGCATAATTGTGATGATCTTTTACATATTAAATCCCAGTTTATAGGCATTTAAAGCTCCTGCAGCCATCGTGGACGCCAGTCACGCGCCATCTTGAAAATGAAGCCTTTCCGAAAGGAATATTTTCCTCTATTTTTAGTATGCTCTAAAGAATGTCCAGAGGTACCAGAATCAGTTGACAAAATATTAGCTAAATCTTTTCCATTTGAGATATAGCCATTTTAAGCTCCCCGCAGTGAAAGCGGACGCCATCTTGAAAATGGCGGCTTTCCGGGAGGTAGATTTTGGTAGATTTTGAGTATGTTATTTAGCACACCCAATACTACGAGAATCCATTGAAAAACCTTTTGTATCAATTTTTTGGGGGTTAAACCTTACATTGACTCACCTATATTGTTTTTGCATAATGATAAAACAAAAAATAATAGGCAAATGTGAAAAGGGTGGCATGTTATCTGTGGCCTGTCATGATTTGAGGCAAATGTGTTTTGCAAAGACTGAGCTGCTAGTGGCACTATAACAGGCCAATGTGAAAAGGGTGGCATTTGTTCCTTATTGGCAATGTGAGTGCAAAACTGCACGGAAATCGCAAGCTGCGTTTATGATTTGAGGCATTTTGTTCAAAACTGACCAATCCTGCAAACTTTGGAAGACAATGTAAGCCAACTAGGATGGAATATGAAATATCGGACAAATCAGTCTTGATCACTTGACTATAGAGATACTCTGTACTGATTTGCGTGAACAAATCTGAAGGAGTAATATCAAAAAAATTGTTTTACATAAGTCGGCCTGGTCGGCCAGTTTCATTTAATGACTATAGAGATACTGTGTACTGACTTTTTGTGATCTTTGGACTGGAGTACTGTCCAAAAATGTGTTTTGCACAAATCCGCCTTTGGTGGCGCTATAACAGGCCCATGCAAAGAATTGTGCCAGAGGTTCTGCTCTGGCACCCAGGGAGTGTGCTCGCACAGTATCGCTGCCATCGTGTCAACGGTGCCGGAGATTAGCTGTCCACAGACGGAAGGACACGCACGCGGACAGACAGACGGAAGGGCGGACGGACGGACGGACGGACGGATGGACGGACGAGCGGACGGGAGCGAAAACAAAGTCTCGTCTCGGCCATGCCTTTCGGCCTGGTGGAGACAACAACTTCATGTGCACCTGCTGATGTGTAAAGTGTAACCTCCCCCCACCAAAAAGAGAATACAAATGAATAAATAATAAGAATAAAATAATAAGAATAATCATGATAAACTAGCGCAACAAGTTTACCTTCAGAGTTCAGACTGAAAAAGCGCACCGCTGCCTCACCCGGTGCGCATTTCCGAACGCACCCCCCGTTTCCCGGCGAGCTTCATTCCGGCGACTCTACCGGTTACCTCCTGACCCACAACAGCTATAATCCCATGCTTTGGGCAAACGTCCTTAGGTGCCAAACAGTGCCGTGTGTAGGCCTACCACAGGTGAAAATGTTTTGTTTCATGTTTCATCTCCACCAGACCGTCAGGCGGAGATTATGTTTTCGTACCTGTTTGTGTCCTTCCGTCCGTCCAGAAACCTTCAGAAACTAAGGGCCGATGCATACTCCACTTTTAGAGCAGAGTTCGGTTCGGGGAGTCACAACATCAAGGAGTGACGGTTTAAATAAGTGCTCCTTCAAGTGGGGAGTGTGCGTGCATGCGTTTGTGCGTGCCAAGTGCTGAATGGAGCAGAGGAGACATAGAAGAACACATGTAGCCTATCACCTTATAGTTTGGTAAACTATGTATGCTAACTTATTATAGCTCATTAACTTACTTAGCTTAGTTACGCAAACTACAGTATTACAGTTATTATGAAATGTGAACACAAAAATTAATTTAAAAATATTTACTGGGCCAGCCCAGAAGACCTACGTTCTGATTCTTGTTAGGCAAGAAGAGTGAAAAGAAAGATGGATTCAGCAGTTCGGAAAAAATAAGTGGTAGCCTACTATCTGGCATTTGATTGGGAAAAGCCATAGCTAGGCTATCTTATTTCCATCATAAGTTCATAACATATTTTGTAGCACAGCCACCCAAGTGTGGAATTCTACTTCCCTTAAAACATGCAGCTCGCTGGCTTCCTTCAAGACTGCCCTGAAAACTCATTTTTCAGGAGGCCAGAGGCGGAGGTAATTAGCACTTCTCCCACAGACAGGAGAAGTGAGCCCCCCCTTAACCCACCTTACCTTAGCCCCACCCCTTGTATGACATCATTTTGTAGGCAGAGGAGAATTTCTGCCCCCAGTTTCCGTGAATCTTTTTACTATTTTTACTATTTACACATTTTTCTTCTCTTTGTTGTTGAAAGGAAAGTGTTAGAATTATACTTTAGTCGTTATTTTTGTCTCTGATCTGTTGAAATAGCGAGGGACAGAAAATGCTCTGGGGGCAGAGTTCTCCTCTGCCTACAAAATGATGTCACTATTGGGTATGCTAATACCATACTAAAAGCTTAGGGAAAGAAACTACTGGAAATGCATACTTTTCAAGATGGCACATATTCCCTCCCAATTTATATGCATTTTAAGCTCCCATGAACACCATCGTGAAGATTATGCCTTTTCAGTGGTTTGTTTCTCCTAAGCTTTTAGGATGTCAAAAACGTGTCACCAAGTGCATAATTGTGATGATCTTTTACATATTAAATCCCAGTTTATAGGCATTTAAAGCTCCTGCAGCCATCGTGGACGCCAGTCACGCGCCATCTTGAAAATGAAGCCTTTCCGAAAGGAATATTTTCCTCTATTTTTAGTATGCTCTAAAGAATGTCCAGAGGTACCAGAATCAGTTGACAAAATATTAGCTAAATCTTTTCCATTTGAGATATAGCCATTTTAAGCTCCCCGCAGTGAAAGCGGACGCCATCTTGAAAATGGCGGCTTTCCGGGAGGTAGATTTTGGTAGATTTTGAGTATGTTATTTAGCACACCCAATACTACGAGAATCCATTGAAAAACCTTTTGTATCAATTTTTTGGGGGTTAAACCTTACATTGACTCACCTATATTGTTTTTGCATAATGATAAAACAAAAAATAATAGGCAAATGTGAAAAGGGTGGCATGTTATCTGTGGCCTGTCATGATTTGAGGCAAATGTGTTTTGCAAAGACTGAGCTGCTAGTGGCACTATAACAGGCCAATGTGAAAAGGGTGGCATTTGTTCCTTATTGGCAATGTGAGTGCAAAACTGCACGGAAATCGCAAGCTGCGTTTATGATTTGAGGCATTTTGTTCAAAACTGACCAATCCTGCAAACTTTGGAAGACAATGTAAGCCAACTAGGATGGAATATGAAATATCGGACAAATCAGTCTTGATCACTTGACTATAGAGATACTCTGTACTGATTTGCGTGAACAAATCTGAAGGAGTAATATCAAAAAAATTGTTTTACATAAGTCGGCCTGGTCGGCCAGTTTCATTTAATGACTATAGAGATACTGTGTACTGACTTTTTGTGATCTTTGGACTGGAGTACTGTCCAAAAATGTGTTTTGCACAAATCCGCCTTTGGTGGCGCTATAACAGGCCCATGCAAAGAATTGTGCCAGAGGTTCTGCTCTGGCACCCAGGGAGTGTGCTCGCACAGTATCGCTGCCATCGTGTCAACGGTGCCGGAGATTAGCTGTCCACAGACGGAAGGACACGCACGCGGACAGACAGACGGAAGGGCGGACGGACGGACGGACGGACGGATGGACGGACGAGCGGACGGGAGCGAAAACAAAGTCTCGTCTCGGCCATGCCTTTCGGCCTGGTGGAGACAACAACTTCATGTGCACCTGCTGATGTGTAAAGTGTAACCTCCCCCCACCAAAAAGAGAATACAAATGAATAAATAATAAGAATAAAATAATAAGAATAATCATGATAAACTAGCGCAACAAGTTTACCTTCAGAGTTCAGACTGAAAAAGCGCACCGCTGCCTCACCCGGTGCGCATTTCCGAACGCACCCCCCGTTTCCCGGCGAGCTTCATTCCGGCGACTCTACCGGTTACCTCCTGACCCACAACAGCTATAATCCCATGCTTTGGGCAAACGTCCTTAGGTGCCAAACAGTGCCGTGTGTAGGCCTACCACAGGTGAAAATGTTTTGTTTCATGTTTCATCTCCACCAGACCGTCAGGCGGAGATTATGTTTTCGTACCTGTTTGTGTCCTTCCGTCCGTCCAGAAACCTTCAGAAACTAAGGGCCGATGCATACTCCACTTTTAGAGCAGAGTTCGGTTCGGGGAGTCACAACATCAAGGAGTGACGGTTTAAATAAGTGCTCCTTCAAGTGGGGAGTGTGCGTGCATGCGTTTGTGCGTGCCAAGTGCTGAATGGAGCAGAGGAGACATAGAAGAACACATGTAGCCTATCACCTTATAGTTTGGTAAACTATGTATGCTAACTTATTATAGCTCATTAACTTACTTAGCTTAGTTACGCAAACTACAGTATTACAGTTATTATGAAATGTGAACACAAAAATTAATTTAAAAATATTTACTGGGCCAGCCCAGAAGACCTACGTTCTGATTCTTGTTAGGCAAGAAGAGTGAAAAGAAAGATGGATTCAGCAGTTCGGAAAAAATAAGTGGTAGCCTACTATCTGGCATTTGATTGGGAAAAGCCATAGCTAGGCTATCTTATTTCCATCATAAGTTCATAACATATTTTGTAGCACAGCCACCCAAGTGTGGAATTCTACTTCCCTTAAAACATGCAGCTCGCTGGCTTCCTTCAAGACTGCCCTGAAAACTCATTTTTCAGGAGGCCAGAGGCGGAGGTAATTAGCACTTCTCCCACAGACAGGAGAAGTGAGCCCCCCCTTAACCCACCTTACCTTAGCCCCACCCCTTGTATGACATCATTTTGTAGGCAGAGGAGAATTTCTGCCCCCAGTTTCCGTGAATCTTTTTACTATTTTTACTATTTACACATTTTTCTTCTCTTTGTTGTTGAAAGGAAAGTGTTAGAATTATACTTTAGTCGTTATTTTTGTCTCTGATCTGTTGAAATAGCGAGGGACAGAAAATGCTCTGGGGGCAGAGTTCTCCTCTGCCTACAAAATGATGTCATGGCTTAAAAGCCCCTACTGTTTAGTATAACTGTGATGATATTTGTATGTTTTTTAGTTTTTTGTTATTTGTATAACCACAAGTTGAATACCTAGGACTCGCGGCGTAAAAAAGACCATAAAAAGACTTATTTGCGATGTTCTTTTTAGGCAGGGTGTTTAACTATAGGTACTTGTACTGTACTACATTCTTTAATATATTGACTATATTTGTTATGTTCTCCACTTTTGTCTAATAAAATACTCAATCAATCAATCAATCAATCAATCAATCAATCAATCAATCAATCAATCAATCAGTAGACTAGCCTTTACATTCATAAATAGAAAGTCCAATTAACAAATACACATTGATTGTGTAATAGAATATAGCCAGACCTACACATGTCAGGTGCTATCAACACAACCACATGGTTTGTTTGTTTTTGACACATCTGCTTTTGCCATGTAGGAAACAGCTGCTCTGACATGGTTTTCATAGTGACATGTGTTCTGGAACTGTCTCTATTGTCTTGTAGCCCTACATTGCCACATTACAGTATGTGACACATACGGTATGTCATTTGGTACTACCAGCAGTCCCATGAATACATATGTCACACGTCTACAGAATATAATATACAATAGAATTTCTCCAGAGCTGGAAATTGGAAAGGTGATTTCACAAGGTGATTTCACAATATCATACCAGTAAAGCCCTTATCAGAGTCTGCGGTGAAGAGCCTATATCACCGCAAATTTTAGGTGACAAGCTATCCACCTAAAGTGAGAAAACAAGTGGAGGCCATCATAGTCAGTCACGGTGAAGTCCTATCACTGTGAATGACTGGTCTAGATCGACCAATCAGTGAACGGGGTGATGGGCCGATCTGTCTGAAAGTAAAAATCAAACCTCGGTTTGAAGTGGAGCGGTGAATCTGAGCAGCTATACCCTGTGTGTGTTGCTAAATGCCTAAACTGTAAACTGTAAACTGTGCCTGTGAGTGAGTGGTGAGTGTGCCTGGCCTGCACAAAACAGCGCCCCTCCTTTAACTAGTGTGTTGTGTGTGGCCACTCAAGGTATTGCCAGGCTACGGACACGGCCAGCCACCCAGCCACCCAGCCACCCACCCAGGGACATACCCACGGACATACCTGTCTATTGGGAGCGCTTTCACCGCTCCAAAAACAGAGAGATGTGTCGGGGTTCGCGGTGGATAGCCCTTCACCGCGAGTAATGACGTAATGTTGTAGTTTTATGACTTAAAAACACTACACTGCGGTGGATAGCTTATCACCGCGGTGCCTACTATGATAGGGGCTTTAGACACCTAAGGGCAAAAAGTGAGGTGAGGGCGAGGTCGCACAGGACGGAATTCGCATAGGACAAAATTCATTATTAATATAGGCCTATATCGGACCAGTTACCCATATATGGAGATCCCTGATACCTATGGAGATCCATGTATATGGAGGTATGGGCATATTGTTTGGATCGGCGGTTCTACAAAAGAATGTTGTTTCATTCAACTGTACATTGTAAAAGTACAGTAACAGCAAGGGAAGCAGTTAAGAATATAGGCAAAAATCGGAGCCCGTGTGCAAAAGTTGGAGTCTGTAGCATCAACAGTGTGCTGTGAGACCCCAGACATTACTCGTTACTCGTTATGTGAAAGTCCTATGACGTCTATGACGTCTGACATCATACATACAATCCCTTTTATGCCCATATATGGAGATCCCTGTCTGTAGAACCAACGGTGTGCTGTGAGACCCCACATGCGTCAATGCGTGTCAGTATCTGTCTCTCAGTCCTTGTCCCCTTTTATGGGCATATTGGTTGGATCACCGGTTCACTGAAATATTTTGTTTTGTACAACTGTACATCAGGTATCTCCATATATGGGCATGCAAGGGAATGTGATGTCACAATGTCCAGGTCACAATATCCAGGGTTTGATCTTTAATGAGGTGATGTCATTAATCTTATTATCTTTGGCATGTCACAGCAGCACAGTTCAATCACTTTATATAGGACAGAGCATGGTATATTTTAGACATTGAGAAATGTATCCACCTGTTTCCGCGGGAGTTTACTGGAGATTATTTGGACCTGTTTGCACCACACTTCCAGTTTAACAGCAGACATACAAGCTCACGTCGCGTCGCAGATGCAGCCTGTTGTGAGCGTTGTGAGCTTGTAAATCACACTCGGCTGCGGCGCCGGAAGCTCGGTACAGCGTCTGCGCAATGCACTATGGGGCGTTGGAAACTCGTGGATAGCTGAACTACTACAATTTCTTCCTTGGAGGAGAAGTAACAACCCAATTTGGACCTCCCTGAGGGCCCCCTCAACCTGCTAACCCTAGTCATATGTCATTACCATATCCAAAACACGTACGCATGCATGCATGCATGTGTGCACACACACACGCACGCACGCACGCACGCACGCACGCACGCACGCACACACACACACACACACACACACACACACACACACACACACACACACACACACACACACTGGTAGGGCCTTTCTTTTGTTCCCCCTGTAGTTTGCAGGAAAACAGCTTGTTACAGTGTGACATCCATTGACTCCCGCCCTCCTGCTGGGCACATGTAACTGTGGTTTAGGGCTTCAGAGGAGGGAGCAAACCGTCACTCCGCTCCTTAAAAAAAAAGCCTTGGGTGCCTCACTGGGAACACAGACACTAGAACAACAATGGAGATGTGGGCTTAACCTGCCTAGCAGGGAATATACCAAACACAGAGTGGCATGTGTGTAGGTGTTCCATATGAACAGAGTCATGGACTGGGTGCCTGCCTGGATGCGTCGACAGCCAGACAGAGAGATGACCATATTGTTGTGCACAAAGGCTGTCATTAAATACCACTCAATTTGAGTATTCAACATGTTATCACAGTTTACAGACACTTTGGCCTGTATTAGTGAACATTCATTAATTTGCCCCTTGGCTAGAACTAGAGTTTGTCCTCAACCTCCAATTTTCTGGTTTGTAAGTGCAATATATTATCCGTTATCACATTATGCGGCTCGCTTGAATATATGCTTCAAACTTCTTGATCTTTAGGTACAGTACGATAACAATGTTACCTCCAAAAACCTTGAATGTGTGTGCACGCGCATGTGAGCAGGGGCGTCACAAGGGGCAAGGGGGGGGCAACATAGGTTTTTCAAAAAACCTTAGAAGGATTTGAAATATTCAGACCTTTTTTCAAAAAATAGCAGATCTACAAGCCTGCTGTGAGCTTGTATATCTGCTATTTTTCAATAGTTAAAGCACAAAATATGAAGTGAATTAATCCTTGTTGTACCCAGGGCCCAGAATGTGGTGTGACACCCCTGTGTGTGTTGTGTGTTCTTCTAGCAGGAGGTCAAGGTACTCCTGTGTTGACTGACTGCGGAGGATTATTATGGGATTAGGGGTGTCTCGGTTACCACGGTGAGATGATAATCACAGTGGCCATCCTCTGATCTCCACTGGGATAGGAGTGTCAATCAAACGCAGGGATCTTCATAGATGAGAGGGAAAGCTGCTGTATCGCTGTACGCAAGTGTGTGTACGCGTACGTGTGCGCGTGCGTGTGCGTGTGTCTGTGTGTGCGCGTGCATGTGTTTGTGTGCGTGTGTGTGTGTATTTGCACATGTGTGGTGAGATATTATATCGTCGTTGTCGGGTGGAAACCTTGTAGGCCTATGTCCAAAACCATTTGTTTTGTATTTATCATTTTAAAAATGATTCAAACTAGTGAAAACAGCTGATCTACAAGCACACAACGCCTGGCAACGCGGCACTGTGATTATCATTTCACGCCAGGCGTTGTGTGCTTGTAGATCGGCTGTCTTCACTACTTTTGTGCGATGGCCTTGTATGATGAAGCAGGGCTTTACTTTGCGAAAAAACATACAAATTTGAAACTTGGAGATCCAAGGTTTCTGCCCGACAGTGACGACATACAGATGTATTTACGATACGTAAACGTCAATCTGTCAGCACACAGGCAGACGATATAGAGCGTGTACGTTTGTGTCCTGTTTCTTTTTTTTCTTTTTTTTTCATTCATCTTGCCGTCGAATGAGTGAATTTATGTTTTATGGAAATAAAATATCGCTCTATTCCCTCCCCGACTCCAGATGGTCCCTGTGGAGAGAGAGCAGGGTGATTATCTGCCCCATCTGAGCCAGGGAACCCGAGACTGTTGATGTTGGGTGGGCAGTGTGGTTCCGCGCCAGGCCTCCTGTCCCCAGGAGCCTGAATACGATCCCCCTTTACCTGCCCCCTGTCTCTGGCCCTCTCCCCCCTCCTCCCCTGCCACTCCACCGGCTAGACTTACTGCCCCGACTCGCCCTCCCACCTCCTCCTCCCCTGTTACTCCCCGGGATAGACTTTCTTCCACCTGACAGGGCTTGGCCTGGATTACTGGAATACCTGGACAGGTGAGTCTTGTGAGTAAGGTGTCAAGTGCATGTGTGTGGTTTGCTGTTTGTTTGTGTGTGCGTGCGTGTGTGCGTGCGTGTGTGCGTGCGTGCGTGCGTGCGTGCGTACGTGCGTGCGCGCTTGTGCATGTATGTGTGTGTGTGTGTGTGTGTGTGTGCCGCATGTGTGAGTGTGTATGCGGCTATGCGCGCGCGTGTGAGTGCGTGTGTGTGCGCGCGTGTGTATGCGGCTGTGCGTGTGAGTGTGTATGCGTGCGTGCGCGCACGCATGTGTGTATCTGTGCATGTCACAGTGGCGTGTGGTGCTTAGCAACCTATCAGGATCAAAACAGCAACCAGCCACAACATGGTCGTTCAGAAATTGGCAGGGCATTCTGTTCCAAAGTCCTCTTTAGTAATCCCATGAATAAATAACGAGGGGTCACTGGTTAATAAAGTCTTCATCGTTTTGATTTTCAATCTTCTCTCTCTCCCCCTCCCTCCCTCCCTCCCTCTCTCTCCCTTTCTCCCTCGTTCCTGCTTGCTAATTAGAACAGGTCTACAGTTTCCCTGTCATGTGTGATATGAGTTTATCAGAGTTGACTGTCGGGCTGCGCAGCGGTCAGAGAACAGTGTTGGGCCAATAATAACCAGGCCACTGTATAAACCACAGCACCAACATGACCAGGTGAGATGCTACTGGGCTGACAGAGCAAAACAGATCCAAACTAGAAGCAGTGCTCTTCCGAGCACAGGTCTCCACCAGGCCACACAAATCGGCCTGTTATAGCGCCACCATGAGGCTGATTTGAAAAATGTGGGGCAGAGGTTCTGATTTGGTATCCAGGGAGTGTGTGTGCTCAGTTTGGCAGCGATCGGGCCAACGGCGCCGGAGATTAGCTGGTAACAACCAGGCCACACAAATCGGCCTGTTATAGCGCCACCATGAGGCTGATTTGAAAAATGTGGGGCAGAGGTTCTAGATTGCCATCCAGGGAGTGTGTGTGCTCACTTTGGCAGCGTCCGGGCCAACGGCGACTGAGATTAGGTGCTCACAAACTGCGAGGACGCACGCACGGACGCACGGACGGACGGACGGACGGACACACGGACGGACGGAGGGGAAAACATACTCTCCCTCAGCCTTCGGCTGGTGGAGACAACCAGATCCGTCTGAGCTGCACACGTTCTCGTTTCCAGCTCACAGGCTGATAAAGGGCTCAGCAGAGGACAAGGGTTCAAGAAGGGACAGCTCTCTGGTGCATGTCCCTGACACTGCTACGCCTGCCAACTGCGCACTGCAAAATCCAGGGTGTTAACTTGACTCTGAGAGTGTAAATAGTGACCCTTATAGGTACATCTTTACACTAACACTCAGGATTTTGCAGTGTGTGGTGGTCCTGCTGGAGAATATAATTTCAACACCAAACTTAAAGGTGGATGTGACAAAAAATAAGGGTTCTAAGGTGGTATGGATGAGAAGCTTTCATATCGGAGGTTTTATTACTTCTAAACAGCGCAGTGAAATCTTCGGTGTTAATTGAAGTCTGAGAATGTAAAAAGGATAATAAAATAATAATATAATAATAATAAAACAAAATCAGAGTGAAATTAATATTGAGGGTTTTACTGTGAGGGTTCTCAGGGTAAAGGGGATTGCAAAATAGCTTTTTACAGCTTCTAGGCAGTACAATTCCATAATGTATGCGATTGTAAAGTGTATACTCAAGTCAATAAGTCAATAAAGATTTGATATATTATATTATGATATGATATGAGCTGTAAGAATGTGAGATGATTCCACCTTTTATTAATACTTATTAATACTTGTGTTCAAGACTCAGGCTTTATAACATTATACATGCATGCGTTTTAACTAGAGCCATATAAGAAATGTGACTGACAGCGGCTTAGCTGTCTTTGCTGGGAAATGTTTTACATGGCACTTATAATTGATGTTCCCAGTTTGGACAGCAATGAAAGATTAAATAAATATATTTTCTTTATGTGTAAAATAAACTTGGTGTTACCTCTTTTGCATCTTATTATTATTTCCATATTGATCATCTTGAAATACACTGCATTGCATTCAAAAGAGGGCAGTGTAACCACACATGCAGACTTTCGTGCACTCCACCCACCCACCCATCCCTCCACCCCCCACAACAGCAATTCCTTTTCCCCTGGCTCTCACACATGAATAATGTTACTATTTATATTAGCCCCATGTAAATCTATCTTGGTTAATCTCTACATCTCTGTAAATCTACCCGGCCAGCATCGGTAGCATTTTGTTTTAAACAGATCATATCCCCAACTTGTACACCGGGCAACAGCTAATAAATCAACTAACAACTCAAGTCTATAGAGAGGGCTAATAGAATTTCAACACAGGGTGGCAATGACCATCCAAAAAGCAGTGCGAGTAACACCTAATTTATATTTTAGTCCACCGTACAACAGTGTCATACTGTAGCTCACAAGCTTGTAGATTGTCTATTTTCGTCAGCATAAATCAGGGATTATACATATGGTACTCGACTCATAGACTCCTAGCCATCAGGAGCAGGGGTGTCGCACCAAATTCTAGGCCCTGGGTACAAGGATTCACTGCGGGCCCCCCATGAATGTTCTTCATAGGGGGGGGAACGCATAATGCATTATTATGCATTATTTTGTGTTTTAACTATTGAAAAATAGCAGATATACAAGCTCACAGCCCGGCACTCGCTGCGAGCTTGTAGATCTGCTATTTTTGAGAGATCTAGCGGTAAGTCTTTGAATATTTCAAATCCTTCTAAGGTTTTTTGAAAAACCTATGTTTCTTTACGAGTGCCAGTGGTGCTCAAACCTTTTCATGTGAAGGACCCCCAAAATGATATGCATTTGGCCACGGACACTTAAAGAATACATATATTCAAAGATTTGCAAACATTTTCATGACTTTACAAAAATAGCAGATCTACAAGCTCACAGCGCAGCACTCGGTGCCACGCTGTGAGCTTGTATATCTGCTATTTTTCAATAGCTAAAGTATAAAATAATTAAGGCCCCTTCACCTTGGGCCCTAGTAACTCAGTCCCACTCCCCCCCCCCCTCCCCTTGCCCCTGATCAGGAGAGCAGCAAAATAAGTGAACTTGGTGACCATAAAACCAATTTATTGAAAGCAGAGAGGTTGATTTGCCTAGCCCTGGGTGGCATCATTAACACAGTTTGGAGTAACATGTTCAAATTTAGATGGTATTGTCATAGGTGTGACTATAGTACCACTTCATGCATGTGATTAATGTTTCTTATTTATTTATTTTTTATTAATATGCCATGTTGATTAGGAAGCCCCCATATACTGTATGTGATTAATGAACAGGCAGTGTGATGCCAATTGCACGGCACAGTTTGCAGCATTCTTAATCCGCACAGCAAAAGTATTCCCAGAGAAAGTGCCTGGGTAAGGGCTCACAGGAGATAATATTAAAGTAGTACCATAGACACCTTTATTTTGTCTTACACTACACTTTAAATCTCAGAGTCCAAGACATGCAGGTATATGAACTCAGACACTGACACAGAACCAGTATGGTGGTTGAGGTTGAAGGGAGGCTGACACATAAATCCACATGATCCACAGACAGACCTTGTGGTCTCACAGGTCTGGCTCCCATACCCTGCCTGAAGGCTGTAAGGGTGTGACAGGGACTGTGGAAACCAGAGACCTGTCTCTTCCTCTGTCGCATGCGCCCACTGCTGACGCTCATGACCGCAGAACTGAGCAATGTAAAGAAAACACTACTCTGTTAAAGTCAATGACAATTGACCTTTTGATTTCTAAGTGAGCAGCATCCCAAGTTTCTATTTATCTGTCTGTCTGCGTGTCTGTCTCTCGCTCTCTCTCTCACACACACACACACACGCATGCAGGCACGCGCGCACACACACACACACACACACACACACACACACACACACACACACACACACACACACACACACACACACACACACACACACACACACACACACACACACACACACACACACACACACAGGAGTGTATGCAACCATCTCCCTTCTCTATTTTGTCCTCTAAATGCACAGTGATGACGGAGGTGGGGTGGGGTGAGGTGAGTAGGGCGGAGATGGGGGGCGGCGGGTGAGGGGTGTCCTGTAATTAGCTGGTTAACCCCGGGGTTGGGTTGTATGACCCCAGCAGCAGCGAAGCGCGGATCATGCTTGGTCAGATGGGCGGTTCAGTTCAGACGGATCAGTAGTTGATAGACGGCTGCAGCCACACCTCGGCCAATGCCAGTCACACAAGCCATGCAGCATCAGCCTCAACACACGCAGGCACAGTCACAGAAGAAGCCCAGATGCGCGGCCCACGGTGAGGTTAGCAAAGTCTCTACACATGCGGCAGGTCACCAATATGTCCGTAAATGGACAAAATGTGTCCGTGGCAAGACTTGGTCTTGTCCGAGGAAGGTTTTAGATGTTCTTTTTTAAACACCATTATAATTTTTATCACAAGACCCAATTACTGAGCGTCACGTCTCCAGGTTTTCTTCAGAATATGTATGACACTGATTTACTACGACACTATGGCACATTAGGAGTCCACTATTACTAGTGGTTCACAAATGTTTTATTTGCTTTACTCTGAGAGTGTACAAATGGAACCAAATGGACCCGTAAGGGCCATTTGGTTCCATTTGTACTCTCTCAGAGTTAAAGGGCTATCAGGGCTATCTCTTTGTGTGTTTCTGGTCCGTGGCAAATATTGAATTTTGACAAAAAATGACCCCACAAGCCAGCATGGCGATGACCCCTGACATGCGGACATAATGTTTATCTCGCCACTTGCATAGTATACAGTCAGACAGAGGGACGAAAACATCTCTAGCTACCACTGTTCCAAGGAGGAGAGTGAGAGAGGGCTGAGGGGTAACCTGACACAGGTAGTAGGAGACAGATAGGAGGAAGGGGGAGACGGGGGTAAGAGCGGATGGGAGGGAGGTGCAGGCCTGGCCCTCAGTCAAGTACCTTCTATTCCACAAACATGCCGCATCCAGTTACCCTCTACTACCTGAGACACCGAGCCTGCGAGTGTTTGGGCCTCACTCCCACTGTGACTCCAACCTGCATGATTGAAATATATTTCACACTAAGAAATACACGTTCTGACGACCAAGAGGCACACGATACCCTGCAGCAACTCTCGAGGGATTCTTTGGTGTGTAAAGAAAATATGTATTTCAGCCCTGTGAGTCACTTCATTTGTAATTAGTTTTGTATCACAAAAGTACTGAAAGCATCCCCGAGGTGCCTCTGAGCAGGTCGGTAAAACGTGGTGGCTCGGCTGTCTCTGGCGGTCTCCGCTCTTCTTCGCCACACTAATTAAAAGCAGTGAGACGGGAGTGTCATCAAGGACACTCTGGGCTGGGGA